>NC_082710.1:81776399-82004505 GCF_030144855.1 Hypanus sabinus | reverse complement strand
CGTACCCCATGACCAGGTTAAAGAGCCAGCAGAAATGAGAAACACATTGGTGTCTGGTATTGCTATAAAGTAACAATGTTAATTAGTAAATTACGCAATACAGTACTATAAATGCAAATATCTTAAATTGGTCAGCAATGATATATCTGTACAGAAGTGTGGAAATAGGAAAAACAAGCTTCTTCAAGTCTAGGGGTAAATGAATACAGTCTTACGATGGTGAATAAAAATCAGTTTGTAGTATTGAGTCCGGGGGGAGAGAGGGGAGGGGGAGAGGGGGGGGGA
Source organism: Hypanus sabinus (assembly GCF_030144855.1). Taxonomy (NCBI): domain Eukaryota; kingdom Metazoa; phylum Chordata; class Chondrichthyes; order Myliobatiformes; family Dasyatidae; genus Hypanus; species Hypanus sabinus. Next base: position 82,004,220 of record NC_082710.1, on the reverse strand, counting down.
GAGAGAGGGGGGGGAGAGAGAGGGGGGGGAGAGAGAGGGGGGGGAGAGAGAGGGGGGGGAGAGAGAGGGGGGGGAGAGAGAGGGGGGGGGAGAGAGAGGGGGGGGGAGAGAGAGGGGGGGGGAGAGAGAGGGGGGGGAGAGAGGGGGGGGAGAGAGGGGGGGAGAGAGAGGGGGGAGAGGGGGGGAGAGAGGGGGGGGAGAGAGGGGGGGGAGAGAGGGGGGGGAGAGGGGGGGGAGGGGGGGGAGAGAGGGGGGGACAGGGGGGGAGAGGGGGGGAGAGAGAGGGGGGGAGAGAGGGGGGGAGAGAGGGGGGGAGAGAGGGGGGGAGAGAGGGGGGGAGAGAGGGGGGGAGAGAGGGGGGGAGAGAGGGGGGGAGAGGGGGGGGGGAGAGGGGGGAGAGGGGGGAGAGGGGGGAGAGAGGGGGGGAGAGGGGGGAGAGGGGGGAGAGGGGGGAGAGGGGGGAGAGGGGGGAGAGAGGGGGGAGAGAGGGGGGAGAGAGAGAGGGGAGAGAGAGAGGGGAGAGAGAGGGGGAGGAGAGAGAGGGGGAGAGGGGGGGGGAGAGGGGGGGAGAGAGGGGGGAGAGAGGGGGGGGGAGAGAGGGGGGGGAGAGAGGGGGGGGAGAGAGGGGGGGGAGAGAGGGGGGGGAGAGAGGGGGGGGAGAGAGGGAGGGAGAGAGGGAGAGAGGGGGAGAGAGGGGGGGAGAGAGGGGGGGAGAGAGGGGGGGGAGAGGGGGGAGAGAGGGGGGGAGAGAGGGGGGGGAGAGAGGGGGGGAGAGAGGGGGGGGAGAGAGGGGGGGGAGAGAGGGGGGGGAGAGAGGGGGGGAGAGGGGGGGGAGAGAGGGGGGGGAGAGAGGGGGGGAGAGAGGGGGGGAGAGAGGGAGAGAGGGAGAGGGGGGGAGAGAGGGGGGGAGAGAGGGGGGGAGAGAGGGGGGAGAGAGGGGGGAGAGAGGGGGGGAGAGTGGGGGGGAGAGAGGGGGGGAGAGGGGGGGGAGAGAGGGGGGGGAGAGAGGGGGGGGAGAGAGGGGGGGAGAGGGGGGAGAGGGGGGGAGAGGGGGGGGAGAGAGGGGGAGGAGAGAGAGGGGGAGAGAGGGGGGGAGAGAGAGGTGGGGGAGAGAGGGGGGCAATTACGTCGCTATTCCAAAATAGCAATAACAGTAGGTTTTATCTTCCGAAGTTGTTCCACTCCAAACAAGGATAACACACAAGTGGTAATCACAAAGGTTTTCCCCTCACCAGAGAACCCACTCCTGTGGATTAATTACGTGACAGTCACACCTTTGTATTCGAATGGAACTCAAACTCACCCTTACAGGCTACAGAGGAAAGAGTCCAAACAGTGACCTCTTTGTCACTAGGTTTCTTCTGTTTCAAACCTTCCTCTCCCCTCTTTTCTTCTTTTAAAGTCACCAAATGTGACCACAAAACAAAGGCGACTGTTCTTCTGTGGTAAAGTTATCAACCCAGGCTAGGGTTGGACACACAAATAACCCCCCACTGGTCACACCTATTCACACTGTGAGCTACTGATCGATTTCCCTGAATCGATCCTCCAAAACCCCGACCTTCCCGTGGGTACAACAAGCTCATCCAGTGTCCAAAACCGTGTGTCTCATGGTGAGTCTGGGTCCAACAGCTGACCTGGTATTTATTTCAGCATGCTGAAGGGTTCAGCAGTCCATCAAACTGCTCTGCCCTCTGCAGGAACTTTTACAAGTAGACAAGTGTCCTTGTGGAAAGGTAAACAAACTGCCAAAACATAACCATAAAAAAGCTATTTTTCTATCACAGAGGTAAGGAAAGTTCCAAGTTAACCACTGAGAAAGCACTTATTCAGATAATGCTGAACAAACAAACTTCCAGAGCTTTGCAAAATTATACTTTGCATTGCCACTAGAAGAATAGTAAACTGTTTAGGTAAAAACTACATAAAATATAAGTCGATGATTAATTAATTGTTAAGCTGCAAAGAAAATAGCAATTAAACAGTCAAATCTCCTTCTCTTTGTAATAGCTCAAACAGTGTCCAAAAGTCAGTCTCACTCTCCTGACATTTTAAAGTGACAGTCCACAGAAAATATGAACCCTAGGTTTACATAACAACTTTGCCATCAGTGGTACAGGCATCACCAGTCCCTGTTATCAGCATCCTAGGGTTCAGGTTTGACCACTGATTGTTTGTTTTCTTTTCATTCCAATCTCTTTTTTCTCTCTCTCTATCTCTCTCTCTCTCTGTGGGTGTGACACCTCTTGGGAGGATTGGTGTTGAAACAACAAATGTTGATGCAACACTTTGTTCAGATTATACATCTCCTATCTCCCATTCCAAAATAGCCCCACTGATCACACTACAAACAGCGTTCTCTGTAACAATAACCATCGTGCCTTATAAAGCAATTTCTCCATCAATAGCAAATAGCAAAATGATGACAACATTTTACTGCTGTTTACAATGTAATAATGTACTAATTATAAATTATATATGTATAAGAATATATCTATTTAGATATCAGGAATAACTGAGGATCCTTGAAAATGACAAAAAACTGCATGGATGAAATATTCAAAACGAAAAGCAGACCAGAAGGAACAAATAAAAGTTCATCTTCATGACAGATCCTCAGCATCACAAGGGACAAAAACAAAGCAGAAACACGTGATATTTTACTGCATACCTCACACCTGTCCAGTGGTCTGTGAGATTTTCCTTTCAATGCGATGCTAATATACAGGGTATGTGGGTACATCCCACATTCATTTGACATCCTTAATTGCCCAAAAAATGAGATACTTGAAGGCATTGTTTAGAGGATAATAGCCAAAAAGTACTGAACACCAAAGAAAAATATGCAGATATTCTAAAAACATCAAATGCTGAGAACATTCAGCAGGAGTTGCATCAGACTGATTAGTTCTTAGATTTGACTGTTTAATTGCTATTTTCTTTGCAGCTTAACAATTAATTAATCATCTACTTGTATTTTATGTAGTTTTTACATAAACAGTTTACTATGCTTCTAGTGGCAATGCAAAGTATAATTTTGCAAATCTCTGGAAGTTTGTTTGTTCAGCATTATCTGAATAAGTGCTTTCTCAGTGGTTAACTTGGAATTTCCCTTACCTCTGTGATAGAAAAATAGTTTTTTTATGCACCTTAGTTTTGTTCTCTTTCTCTTCAACAGTAAACTGCCACTGTCCTCTTCCTATTTTTTTTAAATCAACTCTTAATAAAACATTTGGGAAGCAAAAAGTTTTGTGCCTCTTTGCTGACTTCTAAAAGAACCTTGGATCAATCTACCCGATACAGGTCAAGCAGCTGGAAACAGAAACAGCTAACAGGTCTAAACAGATCTCAGGAAAGGTAATTAATTAACCCTTTCTTTTCCTTAAGATGCTGTTGGACTGTTGTCTGCTTCCAGCATTTGCTATTTTTATTATAATAATTAACCATGTTGCTATTGTCTGGAGTTACGTGAAAGGCAGACTGGGTTTTCACAATAAGCTGAATTATTATTGCATTTAGATGTTCCAGCAGCTACAATGGGATTTGAACAAGTATTTTCCAATTATTTGGCAAGGCTTCTGGATTGCAGCTACCATCCTGGAATATAAACAAATATAAACCTGCATTTTGCTGTTCAATGAAAGCTGGCCTCTGCCACATTCAATGTTCAATCAATATAACAATCTGACATTTCTGTCTCCATTGGACACTCCCAACCCCAGGTCATGCAGCTTTAACTTGCCCAGCTGAAAATGGCTGGCTGTTTCCCTCCAACTCTTCACATCAGCTGGCTGAATGTCAGTGGTATGTTACCAATGATGTCACATATCCTTTAACTTTCTTGCATCTCTGAATTTGACATGTTCACAAACTACTTCCAGTTATACTCACCTTGCATGAAAAGGTGTGGGATGTTCCATTGTTTGAAACAATTTCTAAATAAATACAAATTCCTTTCAATTACAGAATCATAGAGTTATAGAGCACACAAATAAGTCCAAATGGATCATGTCACCTAAATATCCTTAGTGTCATGCGAATCATTTAAAAGAGATAAAAACTGTATTTAGCTACAATCACTGAAGGTGGTTCTATAGCCACCTGCGGCTTATTGAATGGCATGCTCACTTCTGAGTCAAATGATTCTATTAAAAACAGATTAAGTGGCCATTATCACATTGCTGTTTGTGGGAGCTTGCTCTGCACAAATTTCAGTCTCGTCCCTGTGCATTGCATGCAAAGCCCTCCCCACCACTGAGTACATTTACAAGGAACATTGCACAAGAAAGAAACATCAATCATCAGGGACTCCCACCTGTGTGGCTCCTTGATGGAGGCTGTGGTAGAACAAAGGACCCTACGGAAAATCTGGGCGGTTCTGGACAATGTTTCTCACTCTCTGCATACCACCTTTACTGAACAGAGGAGCACTTTTAGTAATAGACTAAGACAACTGCACTACTCCAAAGTGGGCTATATGAGGTCATTCTTATCCTTGGCCATTAGGCTCCATAACGAGTCAACCTAAAACCGGGGAAGTGATGACCCTTCCTATTAGACTGTTATTAAGCTCTGTTTACAGACCCTGATATCGCAAACACCCTGTGCCATTTTATGCAATACTACTATTATTTCTTATCTGGACTGTGTGAATGTGCACCCATTACTGTATAATATTATGGTAATTCTTGCTCTACCATCAGTGTGATCTTGGAAATCTTGTCATATAAACCATATAACCATATAACAATTATTGCACGGAAACAGGTCATCTTGGCCCTTCTAGTCCGTGTCGAATGCTTACTCTCACCTAGTCCCACTGACCCGCACTCAGCCCATACCCCTCCATTCCTTTCCTGTCCATATACCTATCCAATTTTACTTTAAATGACAATACCAAACCTGCCTCTACCACTTCTACTGGAAGCTCGTTCTACACTGCTACCACTGTCTGAGTAAAGAAATTCCCCCTCGTGTTACCCTTAAACTTTTGCCCCCTCTCAATTCATACCCTCTTGTTTGAATCTCCCCTACTCTCAATGGAAAAAGCCTAATCACGTCAACAATACCTATCCCCCTCATAATTTTAAATACCTCTATCAAGTACCACCTCAACCTTCTACGCTCCAAAGAATAATGAATAAAGAATAACTTGTTCAACCTTTCCCTGTAACTTAGGTGCTGAAACCCAGGTAACATTCTAGTAAATCTTCTCTGTACTCCTTCTATTTTGTTGACATCTTTCCTATAATTCAGTGACCAGAACTGTACACAATACTCCAAATTTGGCCTCACCAATGCCTTGTACAATTTTAACATTACATCCCAACTCCTATACTCAATGCTCTGATTTATAAAGACCAGCATACCAAAAGCTTTCTTCACCTATCCACATGAGATTCCACCTTCAAGGATCTATGCACCATTATTCCTAGATCACTCTGTTCTACTGCATTCTTCAATGCCCTACCATTCACCATGTATGTCTTATTTGGATTATTCCTACCAAAATGTAGTACCTCACACTTATCAGCATTAAACTCCACCTGGATCTTTCAGCCCACTCTTCTAACTGGCCTAAATCTCTCTGCAAACTTTGAAAACCTACTTCATTATCCACAACGCCACCTACCTTAGTATCATCTGCATACTTAATAATCCAATTTACCACCCCATCTTTGACTTGTAAATCTTGTACCTTTTATTTTTAAAGTAAGTTAGTTTTTTATTCTTTCTTACTTCTCTTCTAATATTTGTATATCTGTGCACTTGTAATGCTACTATGACACCGTAATTTCCTTTGGAATCAATGAAGTATCTATCCATTTATCCAGGCTATGCTCTCTTTTTCCTGTTGCCATCAGGAAGGAGGTACAGGAAGCTCAGGTCCCACACCCCCAGGTTCAGAATAAGTTATTACTCTTCAACAACCAGGCTCCTGAACAGGCATGGATAACTTCACTAACTTCAATGATGAATTGAATCTACAACCTATGGACTAAGTTTCAAGTATTCTGCAACTCATGTTCTTATTATTTATTATTTTTTAATATTTACTCAGTTTGTATTTTGCATATTGGTTGCGTGTCAATCTTTGTGTATGGCTTTTCACTGATTCCATTTTATTTATTTATGCTACTGTGAATGCCTGCAAGAAAATAAATCTCAAGGTCGTACATGGTGACATATATATGCTTTGATAATAAACGTACTTTGAATTTTTGAACTTCAAGTTGTTGTGGCGGCAAAGCTGTAAGATTTTGATTATTAGTTACTTCAATAAGAGCTTGCTTTCAAGAATGAGCATAAATTGTGTTTTGCACCTGGTGGCAAAGCAGATAAAGAATTTTGTTTAACTTTCATTGACTTCCATTAACATTGATACTCAGTCATTCAATAAACGTTCTGTCAGATTGTCACCAGAATCTTTACAATAGTTAACTGGTAAATGACCAAATTCCTCATTTTAGTAGTAACCCTGTCCAACTTGATGAGGACAATTTTAAAAACGAAGACCTTTTCTTTGTAATCTTGTACTTACTATATGAGCATCCGTAAACTTCAACTCTCATTCCTATTCTACCAAATGGATTCCACTCAAGGGGAACGAAGCGAAGGAGTCTGGCCTTAATGGAATGCTCCAATTTGTGTCGCACAACACCATCAGCATTGGAGTTTCCTACAAAAGCCTTTTGAGAAAGAGAAAGAGATAAAGAAAATCATTTGGGGAGCAATAATGCCCTGTGACTGATTTAAGAGAGACAAGAGTCATATTTAGCTACAATAAATTAAGCTAGTTTTTCAGCCAGTTATGGCTCGTTGAATGTCACTCCCACCTCTGAGTCAAGGGTCTGTGGATTCTATTAAAAACAGATTATGTGGCCATTGTTACATTGCTGCTAGTGAGAGTTTCCTGAGTAGAAATTTATTGCAGTCTTTCTTACATTAAAAGACTGGCTCCACTTCAAGAATACTTTTGCTGATTATAAAGCACTTTTGGATGTTCTGAAAGTGTTGTGAAAGATGATACATAAATGTAAGTTTGGCTTTCCCTTTTCAAATCTAACAGGGTGGTACCACCATTCCGTGAGAATGTAACCATTCTCTAAAGCAAGCTGCAAATTTCCTCAGAACATGGGCCCTGTTTCAAGAGGACATTCATGGAAATACTAATGGATTGTCCTGTTAACCCTGGAAAAGGAAATACCTACAAAAATTACCAAAGAGGCTTCTCTTCTGGACATATTCTCCCTACTGTAAATCAAAAGTCTCCCTATTACAGCAGAGATGATCCAAAGGGAAACCAGAAAAGACCCCACACTGTCTCAGGTCTACAGGGCCACCCAAACTGGCTGGGATGTGCAGCAGAGGTTTCCGTTCCATCATTTGCCCCAGCACCAGGATGAACTTGCCCTTGACTGGGGTTGCCTTATCTGGGTATTGAGAGTTGTTGTACTATCCAAGCTGAAAGATAAAGTGTTGGAGGAGCTACATGCTGGTCTCCAGGTATGATCAAAAGAAAGTGTTGTCTCAAAGCTTTGTCTGGTGGCCTGGTATAGATTAAAACTGAATAGCTTTACATACGCTGTTCAGAATGCCAACAGATCTGGAAGATATCAACAGCAGTGCCTCTCCATCACTGGGAATGATCTTCATTGCCCTTGCAGAGGATTCATGTGGATTTTTCCAGACATTCAGAACCATTTCTTGCAGTCCCAGAGTCAACCTCTACAACCACCATGAGGGAGCCCCACAATTTGAGACAGATTCACAATCTCTCCCACCAAGCAGAGTGACCACCCCACGACATATGTTGAGGGAATTGCTGGGCTACAGATGGAGTCAGATAGATTAGAGGAATGGGCAAGAGAGTAACAAATGAAGTACTATGTTGGAAAATGCACGGACATGCACTTTGGTAGTAGAAATAAATGCGTAGACTATTTTCTAAACAGGGAGAAAATTGAAAAATTCTGAGACAAAGGGACTTGGGAGTCCTTGTTCAGAACACCCTAAAGTTAACTTGTAGGCTGTGTAGGAGCTGAGGAAGGCAAAGGCAATGTTAGCATTCATTTCAAGAGCAAAAACAAGAGAGCATCTGCAGATGCTGGAAATGCAACCAACACACACAAGATGCTGGAGGAACTCAGCAGGACAGGCAGCATCTATGGAAAATAGCACTGTCGACATTTTGAGCCGAAACCTTGTCCTGCCTAATGGTTTCAGCCCGAAATGTCAACTGTACTCTTTTCCATACATCCAATATTTAGCACAACTTCTGGCTACTCACCCTCCCTTTTCAGGACATTGTGGACGCATTCAGCAACATTGTGGATCTTGGCACCTGGGAAGCAAACTACCAGTCATGTTTCCTTTTTGTGTCCACAGAGCTGTCTATCTGTCCCCCTGAGTATAGTTTCCCCTATTACTGCTGCCTTATTAGGTCAGGTGAAATATCATAATTGTGGAGACTAGGCAGGCAACTCAAAGTACTCTGTAGATGCTGTGGTCAAATCAACAGGTACAAACAAGCTGGATGAACTGAGCAGGTCGGGCAGCATCCATTGAAAGGAGCAGTCAGTGTTTTGGGCCGAAACCCTTCATCAGGACTGAAGAAGGAGGGGGCGGGGCCCCATAAAGAAGGTGGGGGGAGGGTGGAAAACCGATCAGAGGAAAAATCAAGGGGTGGGGGAAGGGAAGCAGGGAGGGGATAGGCAGGAGAGGTGAAGAAGGAATCTAAGGGGAAAGCACTATGGGTAGTAGAAGAGGGCAGAATCATGAGAGAGGTGATAGACAGCTAGAAGAGGAGGCAGAGTGAAAGTGCGATAGGTGAAGGGAGAGGGAGGGAATTACCGGAAGTTGGAGAATTGGATGTTCACACCAAAGGGCTGGAGATTACCCAGATGGTATATGAGATTTTGCTCCTCCAACCTGAGTTTGGCCTCATCATGGCAGTAGAGGAGGCCTTGTATGGACATATCCGAATGGGAATGTGAAGCAGAGTTGCAGTGGGTGGCGACCGGGAGATCCTGTCTGTTGTGGCGGATGAAGTGAAGGTGCTCGACGAAGCAGTCCCCCAATCTGCGTCGGGTCTCACCAATGGAGAGGAGGCCGCACCAGGAGCACCGGATGCAATAGATGACCCCAACAGACTCACAAGTGAAGTGTTGCCTCACCTGGAAGGACTGTTAGGGGCCCTGAATGGTGGCAAGAGAGGAGGTGTAGAGACAGGTGTAGCACTTACGCTTGCTGGGATAAGTGCCAGGTGGGAGATCTGTGGGGAGAGACATGTGGACCAGGCAGTCACGGAGGGAACGATCCCTGCCAGAAGCAGAGAGGGGTAGAGAGGAAAAGATGTGCTTAGTGTTGGGGTCCTGTTGAAAGTGGCGGAAGTTGCAGAGGATAATATGCATGATCCGGAGGCTGGTGGGGTGGTAGCTGAATTCAGGCAACTCAGCCTTTGAGACTCTCAAACCTTCTGTCAGATCACTGTATTTATTCTCCCTGAGTATATTATCCCCAATTACAACAACATTTCTCTTCTAACCCGTCTCACGAATAGCTCCCTGAACCATGAACCATGGTTAAATTGTTCATCCTTCCTCTTACCTGCACAACCTCACCTGCACAAGGTGCAAGATCTCAATGGAAGGTAGATGGATAATGAAGGAAGAGCCATTTGAACTTTAATAAGAAACTGATAGTTTCACAGTGAATATTAACAACAAAAATAATGGAATGCAGGCTGTTTATCCCAGCCACCTGATTTGAACTCTTGTCCTTGGTCAATAATCATTACATTTTACTGCTAACCTATTAACATAACTATTATGCAAAATAACACTTTGCCCTTTGTTAAAAATGTTATACAGGTCTGGATTATTTTATTTATACTTGCACTTATAACTCACAATCTGGTGTAACATGATTAAATTATCTTCAGGCTGAGTAATTTTCCAGTTTCATTGAGTGCATGTAAGCTGATCAGAACATCCAATTTATTTGCAGTACAATAGACATGCGGATGAAAAGAGTGTATCTGTGACTATTGAATCAAAACTAAGGATTTAATATAAGTGCTGAAAGCATCAAGAAACAATTCCTGGAAAGTAAACACAATTTCAAGTGAATATCAATAATTTATTTTAATTTTATTGCTTTTGTTTTCCCTCTTTACTGGCGTAGTCGATTGGGGAATTAAGTTCTAGGCATATAACTCCTGCAGTTTCTCAGTCATTCTTTACTTAATGTGCATGAATGATTATTCAGTGATTTAAATCTTTACCCATCATAGTTTGTTGGATTTCAGTGTTTTCCTTGAGGACCAAATGTTTACAATGATCTCCATTTATTAATGCCATTGTTTATCTTCAGCAAAACATGAAAGTTCTATCATATCTGTACTTACGGCCTTCTACAGACACACAGCAGAGAGCATCGTAACATGTTACATCACTGTGTGGTTTGAAAACTGCAATGTAGCGGATAGGTAGGCTCTACAATGGGGTGTCCAGGGAGAGGTAGCTCCTCTGGTGGTGGGCTTGTCATGATCCACCCTGCAGCAGCTCGTCCACTTATGGTCCCCACCTGCCCCCCTCTAGGTCTCACCTGTGGCTCCAGGTAATTGCTTGCATGCAACAGTGGCCACACCCCGTACACTACTTTGACAGGTGGGCTAAACCAGGTGAGGATGGCCAGAACCTCCAACCCCAGTGAGATAAGTATATGCCTACCCCAGCAGGCAAAGTCAGTTTTGGTGGACTGAGTGGATGAGATCAACTACAAGATCCACCAGCCAGGCAGGTGGTGCTACAACACTCTGCGGAGAGCGAAGGGCATGACAAGGCACAGAAGGAGTCGTGGCTAACAACTGCAGCTGAGGAAGTCTCCAGCCGTGACAATTTTTCATACCATTGGACCAAGATTTTTGAGGCCGAGGAAATGGAACTGTCCCACTGCAACAGCTTTTCCACCGTGAAACTCCCACACAGATTACCTCATCGTCAGAAATGATGGACAATCAACTGCCCTAGACATCACTGGCACAAGATGACCAACCATCAATGTCCAGCAATATCACGAGAGATCCCACCCACCCTGCTCATGGACTGTTTGTCCCACTTCTGTCAGAGAGGAGGCTATGTAGCATCTATACAGGGCCATCAGACTCAAAAACAGTTACTTACCCCAAGCAGTAAAGCTGATCAACACCTCCACCCACTAACCCAGTTCACCATCATCCCCCCATTTAGAGTCACTTTGTGTATAGACACTCCGGTGCCTAGCTTCACTTTGTGGATGTACAAAAACTCTCAAATATCCAATGTGCAAAAAAAAAACTCATGCAAGCAATAAAAAGTATTCAAATAACATTCAACATGAACCGCAGAGTCCCAGAAAGTGAGCCCACGTCCATGGAGCCAGTTCAGCACTGAGGCCACTTCAGCCTATCAAGACTCCTACACCTCACACTTGATGGTGGTGGCAAAAGGGAGGGAGATGAGTCAGATGGGACAGCTCAGGTGAGGGCTCCTGGCCGACGTAGAGTATGTATGTATCAGTCTATGTACACATATAAGCTATCTTAAGTATTTATATTGGTTGTACTTTTTTATTATTTTTTTTTAATCTTATTGAGTATTTTTGTGCTGCATCAGATCTGGAGTAACAATTATTCTATTCTCCTTCACACTTGTGTACTGGAAATGATATTAAACAATCTTAAATGTTCCAATACCCTTTACCTTGTGCTCTTATCTGTCCTATCAAGCTATCTCTCTTGCCTTCCTCGCTATCTCATATCTTCTCACTTTTTTTTCTCTTCTCCATTTTTTTCTCTGAATAACAGCCAGAAGGTGGTGAATCTGTGGAATTTGTTGCCACAAGCAGCTGGGGAGGACAAGTCACTAGGTATATTTAAGGCAGCGTTTGACAGATTCTTGATTGGTCAGGGTATGAATGGATACAGGGAGAAGGCAGGAGATTGGGGCTGAGAGGGAAATGGATCAGCCATGATGATATGGTGGAGCAGGCTCAGTGGGCCAAATAGCCTAATTCTGCTCCTATATCTTATGGACTTAATGAGCCCACGCTGTCCGATTATACCCATGTGACCTATTAACCTACTAACCTGTATATCTTTGGAATATGGGAGGAAACCAGAGAACCTGGCAGAAACTCATGCGATCATGGAGAAAATGCGTAAACTTCTTACAGATAGCCACAGGAATGGAACACGGTTCACTTGTGTTGAGGTTGCATTATGCTAACTGCTACGCTACATTGGTCCCGCATTTCCTCTATTGTACTTCTATTTCCCAGCTCAAATGATAGATCATCTACCTAAAATACTATTTCTCTCACCATTGATGCTGTCTGGACTACTGATATTTTTCAGCATTTCTGCTCTTATTACCAAATTTACAGTTTTACAGTATTTTGATGGTGTTTATAAGACCATAAGATACAGGAGCAGAATTAAGCCATTTGGCCCATTAAGTCTGCTCTACCATTTCATCATGGTTGATCCATTTTTCCTCTCAGCCCTGATTTCCTACCGTCCCCCGTATTCCTTCATGCCCTGACCAATCATGAATCTATTAACTTCTGTCTTCAATATGCATATGGTCTGATCTCCATAGCTGCGTACAGCAATGAATTCCACAGATTCAGCAATCCTCATCTCCGTTCTAAAAACACTCCTCCATTCTGAGCCTGTGTCCTCCAGTCGTAGACTTTCCTACCATCCTCTCCACATCCACTCTATCAAGCCCTTTCACCATTCGATAGGTTTCAATTGGATTACAGCTCATTCTTCTAAATTCTAGTGAGCTAGTTGAGCTGCAGAGTTGCAAGTTGCTATACTATTGAAAATGAATGATAATTCTGTTGCTGAAGTGGTGCCTTTCTTTCACATTGCAGGGTTAGAAATTCTAATGGCTTTAGTAAAATAGCACAAAGTGCAGAAGCTTGACGTCCTCCACTACCAGGTCCAAGAACAGCTTCAATCATTTGGTTCTCCAATTCTAATCACTACACTTCGATCACTTTGTGCTATAATGGATTTTATTTTCTTTTGGTTCAAGTGTGTTCTTTCTTGTAAAAAGTTTGTTTCATTTATTTTTAATTTATGTCTTTCATGTGAATTATGCTTATATGATCTGATGTACCTGTGATGTCGTTGTAAATAAGTTCTCTGCAATCTGTACTCATGCATTGACAATAAACTCAACTTTGACTTATTTATTCAAAAGCAAGATTATTAGTTCCATGAACACATTAAATCTGAAAGGAATATTTGTAGTTATGTCTACATCTACAGATCTCTCAAAGTTGCCACACAAGTAGGTAAGGTGATTAAGTAGGCAGGTGGCAGAGTTCAAGAGCCATGGGGTAATATTGCAACTCTATAAAACCATGATTAGCCCACATTTGGAATATGTGGTGAGGGAAGGGGGAAGAGTATAGGCTGGCAGATGACATGGAATATGTTGCCCATTTTAGAAAGGATGTAGAAGTTTTAGAGGGGTACTTACCAAGATGCTGCCTGGATTAGAGAGCTTGTCTTTTTCAGATAGGCTGAGCAAACTAGGCCTTTTCTAGGTAATTTAGATTCAAGTACTGAAACAATCTGAACTAAACAGAAAATGTTAGTTTCACTGATCATTCAATGCTCCCACTTTGCAGTCCATACTCATAACACCTGGTTCATCAATGTGACTCAGGGAAGAAAACCTGCCATTCTCTCGTAGTCAAGCTGACCTACACATATTATTGACACTGCACTATCTGGTATAAGACATGCAGTTAGCCATAGTTTCCTGCATTCAGTCCATATCTTTCAAAGCCTCCCGCCCCCTTCACGCACCTATCCAAGTGCTTCTTAAGTGACATTATTCTGCCTGGCTCAACCACTTCTGATGGCTCATTCCTTATACTCACCAGCCTATATATGAGAAAAACTGCCCCTCAGTTCCCTTCTAAACCACTCTGCTCTCATCCTGAATCTATGCCTCTAGTTTTGTTCTACCCTACCCTATCTGTTACTCTTCACCTTATGTGAGCCACTCACATTTCTGTGAGGTGGCCCCTGTGTTCCAAGGAGGGACAATGCTCTGTTTTACAGAACTCCGTTCGGAAGACGCAGGAACCACTGAGTAACTCTGGCTGACATATAATGCACAACTATTATCAGTGTTGCAGAATTGTAAGAAATAGATTATAATAATCCTTGAAACCCGCAGATGAAGGATCAGACTTCATGGAGCATAAAGACCTGTTCTAAGGTAGCTGTAGTAGGAAAAGTAGTGGGCAACACACACAAAATGCTGGAGGAACTCAGTCAGTCAGGCAGCATCTATGGACAGAAATAAGTAGTCAAAATGTTGGCCCAAAACCCTTCATCAGGGATAGAAGGAGGGCAGAAACTGGTGTAAGAAAGTGAGGGAAGGGGGAAGAGTACAAGCTGGCAGATGGCAGGTGAGAGCAGAGAAGGGGGAAGGAGCAAACACGAGGACATCTGCAGATGCTGGAAATTCAAACAACAGCACTCACAAAATGCTGGTGGAACACAGCAGGCCAGGCAGCATCTATAGGAGAAGCACTGTCGATGTTTCGGGCCGAGACCCTTCATCAGGACTAACCGAAAGGAAAGATAGTAAGAGATTTGAAAGTAGTGGGGGGAGGGGGAAATGCAAAATGATAGAGAAGACCGGAGGGGGTGGAATGAAGCTAAGAGCTGGAAAGGTGATTGGCGAAAGTGATACAGAGCTGGAGAAGGGAAAGGATCATGGGATGAGAGTCCTCAGGAGAAAGAAAGGAGCGGGGGGAGCACCAGAGGGAGATGGAGAACAGGCGAACAACTAAATATGTCAGGGATAGGGTAAGAAGGGGAGGAGGATGAGTGATGTGAGAAGATAGGTGATAAGGTGAAGAATTAAGGGCTAAAGAAGAACAAAGCTGATGGACTAGGATAGTGGAATAAAGGGAAGGATATGGATTGGCTTTGCAGCAAGGAAGATAATGAGGTTCTGTAGGCCAGGTAGGAACTAATCTAAATTAAAATGAACTATAAGTAAATCATCCATGTTGGTTACCATCCAACAACTATGCCAGAAACACCAGAAAAATTGTCATTTTTCATATAAAGAAATTGCACATTGCTCATGCAGCAACCAAGGCACTGAAGCACAGCAGTGCAAGAGGCTTAAACCACTCTGGGTATATGTGTGGGGTAGAGATATGAAGTGAAACAAGTAGATAAAAAATAATTTAAAAAAACAGAAACTTGGGATTGCAGAGTTTTCATTTCAGGACAATGACTTCCCGGTTGCCAACAATTTATAATAAAGGTAGATCCCATATTCTTTTTAACAACTTTAGTGTGACTTGGTCCATTTTCACACAGTTTGTGGACAGTCAAACTAGGAAAACTAAGACAGTGGATCTGCTTATATGCAAATATTAAGGATGCAGTAGCCCTTCCCCCTCTTAGCATTTCAGAACATAACCAGGTTAACCTTCAGCCCTTGTATATGTCTCTGGTCCAGTGGCAACCTGTGATCCAAGGCTTACAGTGGCTCCTACAACCACTTGAGGACAACCCTGCTCCAAAGTACTTCATTTGTTGAATTCTCTACCTTTCAGTAATTACTCCACCCTGCTCCATTCTCTCTTGTTCCATTCCCCATTCTGGTTATCCTCTGACACTTTTTTTCTTCTCAACTGCCATCACTTCACTCTGATTTCCTTCCTCCTTCCATTAACTTATCTCTTCAACACATCACCACCTAGCTTCTTATTTCATTCCCCCTTACCAGGTCTCACCTTGTATTCCTCTGCAGGCACTTGCAACTTGTTATTCTGGCTTCTTCCCCATTCTTTTCCACTTGAGATGAAGGGTATCAACCTAAAATGTCAAAACATTTATCCCCCTCCATAGATTTGCTGAGTCCTCCAGAATTTTGTGTGTGTGTGTTGCTTAAGATTTCCAGCATCTGCAAAATCTCCTGCGTCTTACCCAAATGGGAACTGCTGCTTTCAGAACTCTGGCTACACTGGAGGTCACACTTTTCAGCTTGGATTTCAGGTCTAACTAATCAAGTAATGTATGGCTTCTGTCCCAAATTTCAGTAGTCCTGGATTCGCAATGGACATGATCTCAGATAATGTTATGCTTGCATGAAAATAACTCCCAAACTTTCCTACATCCCCCATCTCAATAAAATCTGGGCAGCTCCATCCCCATTCTGTTTTAAAAATCAAAGAATTTCTGAGCTGCATAGATTAATTGCTGTCAGTAAACATTGACTGTATTTCAAAATTAGATACACAGAGAAATGGATAGATAGAAAAGGACAGCGAGAAGAAAGAGAATATATAAGGTTTCGTATAATGAGTGACTTGAAAATGCTTCTGTAATTCCTTTTGATTTAATCTCTACTAGAAAGGAAAACTATTAATCATATTAAATTAGGAAATACATGCATCTACATCTCTCTGGATCACTGGCAACCGATCAATGCTTAAACTGAAAAGATTAATATAATCGTCCACTCTCATATTCCTTCCCATAAAACCTAAAATGAGGTAAGTACTTTTACAACCCCACAGGTACAAATTTTATAATTAAGGAGTAATATTACATTGCAATATAAAAGGGTGCCTCTGAGATTAACATCAAGGTGCTTCTCAGAGGGATTTTGCAGATTTTTTTTTACTTACTTTTAGAAAATCACATAAAATACCATTTTAGGCATGTGAACAATGAATTTACTTAGCTTCTTGGTTGGGCATATGATAGTTCGATTGGATTACCAACAGTAGGCTGTTGTTTAATTTTATTCATCTAGTTCATGTTAATATTAATTCTACCTTTGTCTGTATGAAAGATTGAAGACTTTACTCCATACTTTACTTAATTGGAACTGATATTATTCAAAACATAATTACAACTGCTGGATTAGATTGAATAACTCTACATCACAAATAGCATTTCAATTGAATATTTTACAAAAATACTTTTCATTTCGAATTTGCATCCAGGCAACAGCAGAAGTTAATCATTGTCTTTAAAGAAATATAAAATGTATGTACTAAAAACACATAATTTTATTCAGTTTATATATTTGCATCATACACTGAGTGGACATTTTATTATATACCCCTGTACATCTGCTCGTTAATGCAAATATCTAATCAACTTAGGATGTGGCAGTAACTCAATACATATAAGCATGTAGACATGATCAAGGGGTTATTTGTTGCTCACACCAAATATTAGAATGGGGAAGAAATTTGATCGAAGTGACTTTGACCAGGGAATGGTTGTTGGTGCCATACATGGAGGTTTGAGCATCTCAGAAACAGCTGACCTCCTGGGATTTTCACGTACAATACTCTCAGAAGTTTACAAAGAATAGTGAGTGGCAGCTCTGTGGGTGAAAACACCATGTTAATGAGAGAAGTTAGAGGAGAATGGCCAGATTTGTTCATGCTTCCCTGAAGGCGATAGTAACACATATAACCATGCTTTGTAACAGTTGTGTGCAGAAGAGCACCTCTGAATGCACAACATGTCAAACCGATGGTCTACAGCAGCAGAAGACCAAAGATATACACTTAGTGGTCACTTTTTCAGTACAAGAGGTACCTAATAAAGTGGCCACTAAGTGTACAGCTAATTGGAACTCTCCTTATTAATAAACTGTTATTGTAAATGTTCATTTTAGACTGTCGTTCTGATCTTTCTGGTGAAAGTGTGTTCAGATCCAGTAACTCTCCATCTGCAGGTGTAACACTTCGTCCATGACATGCATGTCTTTGTTATGATTGAAAAATGCTGCTGGCTATTCAATATACTGTGCACAGCAGTTCCATCACACTAGCAAACAGTTGGACTGCAGAGGAGCTCTGCAGCATGGGCTTACTGCACACGGCATTGCCTGCTACAGATATCTGCAAGAGATGCTGTTGAAAGCGGTATGCAAGAAAGAAAACGAGGAGGAAATGTACTGGCATCTGGGAAAGCCTCAGTTTGAAGCCCTTCAGTCCAGCTTTCCTGTCGTTCTTACTGGCAAATGTACATTCACTTGAAAATAAACTAGACTATATGTACCAGAGACTGAACCAATGGGAGATGAAGAACTGCTCTGCATGCTTTCTCAAGGAAACATGACGTCAGACTACCGTTGCCAATGTGGCCGTCCAGCTGGAGGGATTCAGTGCAGTTTGGGCAGACAAAATTCCAGCGACCTCAGGCAAGACCCATGGTGGCAGTATCTGTATTTACATAAATAGGAACTGGTGTATGTCACTTTAGTAGTGGCATCCCATTGTTCACCATTAATTGAGTTCATTTTAGTGAAGTGCAGACCATTTTCTATACCGAGGGACTTCTCTATAATTATGTTGGTAGCTGTATAAATCCCCTCCTCCGCTAAGGCTGATGAGCCACTGCATGAGCTCTACAGCACCATCAATCTTTCAAACCAAAAACCCCAATGGTATCTCCGTAATGCAGGAGATTTTAACCATGCAAACCTAAAAACAATCCTGTCTAAATGCCACAAACATATCGTTTTTGCTACCAGACGTGAAAATACACCACACCTGGTTTATACTCATATGCCAGCTACATATAAAGCAGTTCCCCAACCCCACATTGAGGTCTCAGACCACTTACCTGTTATGCTAATTCCAGCATAAACCATTGATCAATTGGGCTAAATCAGCTCTAAAGGAGGTGAAAACCTGGCCTGAGTGGGCAATCTCAGCATTGCAGGACTGCTTTGAAAACACAAATTAGAGCATGTTCAGGGAGGCTGCTACATATGGCAACC
Source organism: Hypanus sabinus (assembly GCF_030144855.1). Taxonomy (NCBI): domain Eukaryota; kingdom Metazoa; phylum Chordata; class Chondrichthyes; order Myliobatiformes; family Dasyatidae; genus Hypanus; species Hypanus sabinus. The sequence goes on along the minus strand of NC_082710.1, from coordinate 81,985,381 downwards.
ATGTTAACATCAAGGAATAAGTGGATTCAGTGACCAGCTGTATAGAGAAGTATACTGGGGAGGTTACCAACATCGAACACATCTAGGTGAGGGCAAATCAGGTCCATGCACGGCTGACAGATTGTGATACTATCTTTATATTGATGATTGTGACATACCTCCATCAGGAAGGTAAAACGGCAGCATTCTCAGAGAATATTCAACTATATTTGTGATACCAGAGATGTGAGGCACATGTGGCAGACAAACGTAGAACCATAGAAAACCTACAGCATTATACAGGCCCTTCAGCCCACAATGCTGTGCCGAACATGTACTTACTTTAGAAATGACCTAGGTTACCCATAGGCCTCTATTTTTTTAAACACCATGTACCTATCCAGAAAACTTTTAGAAGACCCTGTCATATCCACTTCCACCACCATCGCTGGCAGCCCATTACAAACACTCACCACTTTCTACATAAAAAACTTATCTCTGACATCTCCTCTGTACCAACTTCCAAGCACCTTAAACCTGTGCCCTCTAGCATTAGCTATTTCAGCCCTGGGAAAAAGCCTCTGACTATCTACACGATCAATGTCTCTCATCATCCAATACACGTCTCTCAGGTCACCTCTCATCTTCTGCCACTCCAAGGAGAAAAGGCCAAGCTCACTCAATCTATTCTCATAAGGCATGCTCCCAATCCAGGAAACATCAATGTAAACCTCTTCTGCACCCTTTCTATAGCTTCCACATCCTTCCTGTAGTGAAGCGACCAGAACTGAGCACAGTACTCCAAGTGGGATCTGACCAGGGTCCTATATAGCTGCTCCATTACCTCTCAGCTCCTAAACTCAATCCCATGATTGATGAAGCCCAATGCACTGTATGCCTTCTTAACCACAGAGTCAACCTGCCCAGCAGCTTTAAGTGTCCTATAGACTCAGACCCCAAGATCCCTCTGATCCTCCACACTGCCAAGAGTTTTACTATTAATACTATATTCTGAACCATCTCACACTTATCTGGGTTGAATTCCATCTGTCACTTCTCAGCCAAGTTTTGCATCCTATCGCTGTCCCACTGTAAACTCTAACTGCCTCCACACTATCCACAACACCCTCTACCTTTGTGTCATCAACAAATTTACTAACCCATCCCTCCACTTCCTCATCCAGCTCATTTACAAAAATCATGAAGAGAAGGGGTCCCAGAACAGATCCTTGAGACACACCACTTGTCACCAGCCTCATACAGAATATGACCCATCTACAACCACTCTTTCTTTTCTGTGGGCAAGCCAATTCTGGATCCACAAAACAAGGTCCCCATGGATCCCATGCCTTCTTACTTACTCAATAAGACTTGCATCAGGTACCTTATCAAATGCCTTGCTGAAATCAATATACACTACACCTACTGCTCTACCTTCATCAATGTGTTTAATCACATCCTCAAAAAATTCAATTAGACTCGTAAGGTTTCAGTCAGGCTAAAACCCTATATCAAGACTCCTGATAAAGGACAAGACCATTCCCTTCCAAGTAGAGTGTGACACCTCCGATTTCGCTCTGGCTGCTACCCTCAATCAGGCAGGCAGGCCAGTAGCATTCTTTTCTCGTACCCTCCAAGGCTCTGAAATTTGGCACTCCGCGGTGGAGAAAGAAGCCCAGGCTATAGTGGAGACTATTAGGCACTGGAGGCACTATCTCACCGGCAAAAGGTTCACCTTGCTGACCGACCAGCACTCGGTTGCATTCATGTTCAGCAACCAACAGCGGGGCAAAATCAAAAATGATAAGATTTTGCAGTGGAGAATAGAACTCTCCACCTACAACTATGATATTCTGTACTGGCCTGGCAGACTCAATGAGCCCCCTGATGCCCTATCCCGGGGAACGTGTGCTAGTGCACAGCTCGACCAGCTATATGCCCTTCATGCACAACTTTGCCATCCAGGGGTCACCCGATTTTACCATTTTGTGAAAGCCCGGAACCTGCCATACTCCCTGGAGGACATCAGGACGATGACCAGGGACTGCCAGATCTGCGCTGAGTGCAAACCGCACTTCTACCGTCCTGACACGGCGCAACTTGTCAAGGCCACCCGCCCTTTTGAGCGACTGAGTGTTGACGTTAAGGGCCTCCTTCCCTCCACTGACCACAATGTCTATTTTCTCAATATTATCGACAAGTACTCGCAGTTCCCCTTTGCCATCCCCTGCCCCGACACCACTACCACGTCTGTCATAAAAGCCCTGAGCCAGCTCTTCACTCTGTTCGGATATCCCTGCAATATCCACAGTGATAAAGGGTCCTCCTTTATGAGTGACGAGCTGCGCCAGCACCTGCTACTAGGAGCATTACTACTAGTCGGACCATGAGTTATAATCCCCGGGGAAATGGACAGGTGGAGAGGGAGAATGCCACAGTGTGGAAGGCCACACTTTTAGCCCTTAAGTCAAAAGGGTTGCTGGTCTCTCGATGGCAGGAGGTCCTCCCTGAGGCACTCCACTCTATCCGCTCTCTGTTATGTACATCCACCAATGCCACCCCTCACGAACGCCTATTCTCTTTTCCCAGGAAGTTTGTCACTGGGACCACCCTACCGGTTTGGCTGACGTCCCCGGGGCCAGTGCTGCTCCGGAAACATGTGAGGAGTAATAAATACTCCCCGCTGGTCGAGTGGGTTCACCTTCTACATGCGAACCCCCAGTATGCCTACGTGGTCTTACCTGATGGGCGGGAGGACGCGGTCTCTGTCCGTGACCTGGTGCCCACAGGTGCAGCAGACCACTCCCTGAACACTCTCCGGTAACTATGAACCCTGTACCCAAGGTGACACCACGCTGGAACCAGCACAACCTTCGTCTCCTGTGCAATCACCACCACCGCCGGCATCTGTGCAATCACAGCCGGTGCTACATAGATCGCAGCGACAGATTCGACCACCTGATAAGAACCTGTAAGAAACTTCGCCACATGGGGACTCTTTTAAAACAAAGGGGGGGTGAATGTGGTGAACTACGTGTGCCTGTCTGGACACACCCCCTGCTGACTGTTCCTGTGGCTCCTCCCACAGACCCCTGTATAAAGGCGATCAAGGCCTGAGCCCAGTCTCCAGGATGCAGTATGGTGGTCACTCACTGCTTGTTCCTTCTTCCAGTCAATAAAAGCCGATATCTCGCCTTACGTCTCAGAGTGAGTTATTGATGTTGCATCAGACTCATAAGGTTTCAGTCAGGCTAAAACCCTATATCAAGACTCCTGATAAAGGGTCTTGGCCTGAAACATCGACTGTTTACTCTTTTCCATAGATACTGCCTGACCTGCTGAGTTCCTCCAGCATTTTGCATGTATTACAGTCCATTATCCCCTTGGTTTTCAAGGCGATAACCATCATTCCAGTGCCAAAGAAGGTGATAGTAACCTACCAAACTGGCTCTCATCCTGTGGCATTATGAAATGCTTTCAGTGGCTGGTCACAGAGCACATTAAAGCCTTTCTCCCAGCTACATTGGACCCTTTGCAATTTGCTTACCACTCAAATCGATCCACTGATGATGCCATAGACCTTGCCCATCCCACCTGGAAAATGGGGTCTGATGTGTCAGGTTGCTGTTTATAGACTTCAGTTTGGTGTTTAGCACCATTGTACCCCAGAAATTGGTGGGGAAATTATCCTCGCTGAGTCTCAATGCCTCCCTCTGTCATTGGATCCTCGACTTCTTAACAGAAAAGCCAGTCAGTGTGGGTAGCAATGTCTATCCCTAGTCTCATTACATTGAGCCACTGCTCTTCAGACTGCTGATGCATGACTGTGTCAGAGGATTCAACTCACACCCGGTCAAATTTGTTGGCCTCATCAACAACGATGGTGTGTGAGAGGTCAGAGAGGAAGTGGAGCGGCTGGTGGATTGGTGTGAGAACAACAACCCAAATCTCAATATGGGGAAGACCAAAGAAATGACCGTGGCTTTTCTGTAGACATTTAAGTGCACAAGTTCCTGGGAGTTCACATCTCAGCCGACCTCACGTCCCTAAATAAGAAGGAACAGCAGCACCTCCACTTCCTGAGAAGCTTGAGGAAATTGAGGGTCCCTCTCCCCACAACTTAACCTCATTTTACAGGAGCACCATTGAGAGTGTCCTGACAAGCTGTATTTCCATCTGGTAAGGCAGCAGCAAAGCATCGGACTGGAAGTCCCTACAAAGGACTACGAGAACAGCCAAGAGGATCATGGGGCCTCCCTACCATCCATCAGATCATTTGTCAGGAGTCTGCGTATGCAGGGCCTCAGTATTTCCAAGGATCCTACCTATCTATCCAGCATCCTCTTTGACTTTCTACCATCTCACAGGAGACTTCGATGTATAAAGACAAGATTAGTCAGGATGGGAAACAGTTTCTTCCCTTAGACCATATTAGGCTTCTGATCACCCTGCCACATCGCTCAGTGTCACCAGGTAATTTATACAGTACCCTGCTATATTTCATCAATGCACTTTATTTTATCTATGCATAATTTATCTGTGGATTTAATTCTTACTTTCCTAAGTTATTGTGTGTTATATGCATAGCGTGTCTACTATTGTGCTTTACACCCTGGTATGGAGAAATTATCTTATTTGAAGGTATACATGCATATAGTTAAAGAATAATAAATTTGACAACTTGGCTTGATAAATTTGATAGTGTTAGAACTAAACATACAACTTTTGTAGCTTTACTAGTAAAGCATTGTGCTGCAATTTTTTGGGGGGAGTTTGTTCTTCAATATCTGAAATGCTGACAGAATAAAATAGGTTCTCTTTTGTTGTCATTTCTTCCACAATCAGATTCCTCACACAGAAAAGTGTTGAGGTGACGTTGCAGAGGCAGGTAACTTAACTCCAAAATAACATGGAAGAATCGACCTTCCTTGAAAAAGAATTAAAAATGAAGTAAGCTGCTCTCTCATCAGATTGGAAGTAATGAAGGCTGGGGAGTCATTACTGGACAACAACCTCGTCTCTTTCCACATATGATATCTCAAAATTGTGAGGGTCCAACTTGATTACATTGTAACTGTCATCATATGCCAGACATGAGATTGCAATCTTGAAAATAACTCTCAATACATCTATTCCCCTTTGTTGTTATATAAATATTGCGGCTCAAGAAGGAAGCTTCATTCTGACATTGTCTGCTAGTTGGTAGAATATACTTCTCTGGACCTCTCGGATTCTAACTCCCCACCCACCTACCTCACCCTTTATCTGGCCTCATCGACCTTCTAGCTCATCCTCTTTTCCCTCCCACCACCTTTTTATTCTGTCACTTCCCCCTTTCTTTCCAGTCCTGAAGAAAGGTCTTGACATGGGATATCGACTCTTTATTCCTTTCCAAAATGCTGCCTGGTTTGCTGAGCCATCCAGTATTTTGTGTGTGTTATTCTGGATGTCCAGATTCTGAAGAATCTCTTGTGATTTTCTGGATCACTGTAGCACCAGCTTCTTTATTTTGCTGAAGGTCAATCAAACATTTTGTGCCACATAGTGCATGGCTGATAGCTGACAACAGACAAAAACGATGGAGATGGTGGAGTCACGAGGGTGGATGTACTGAACAGTCATGTATGTGGATTTTCACATTAGAAAGTAAGAATGGTTCAGGGAAAATTTACCAAGGTGCTGATAGCAGCATTCAAAACTGTCTAATGAATGCATTCCAGGTTCTTACATGGGTAGTTTCTATTTAAAATGATCAAACATTAAAGTCAAAGACACAGATCAATTTGTATTAAAACTGTGGAAAGAGATGGTCACTTAGTGAAAATTGAAAACAGCTCTTCAAATGTTTCTAGACTGCTGAAGTTGGAGTTGAATGGAAATGTCTGTGCGTGGACTGTTGTATAACAGGGGTCATTGTAGTGTATAATAGTTTGCAGTATAATGGATTCAGTCATTGATAAGACACAGAACAATACGGCACAATAGGCCGTTTGGTCAATGATGTTGTGCCAAACTTTTAACCTACTCTAAATTTAATCTAACCCTTCCCCTCACAGGGTACTCCATTTTTTGTTCGTCTATACAAGCATCTCAGAATCAGAATCACATCTATTGTTACGGACATACAGTGTATCATGATATTTATTGTTTTGAGGAGTATTACAGTGCAATTCATAAAATATATGACAAAGTATAGTAAGAAATATATAAAAAATAAATACAAAATGCAGAAAGAAAGCACAAATATAGTGAGGTAGTGTTGATGGGAGTGGAAGAAGCTGTTCCTAAACATTGGCTGTGTGTTTCCAGGCTCCTAAACCTCTTCCCTGATGGTAGTATTGAAAAGGGGTCATGCCGCAGATGCCTGAGGGCCTTAATTATGGATAGCACCTTATTTGAGGATCACCTTATGAAGATGTCATCGAAGTGGGTAAGCTGGTGTGGCTGAGTTCACAACCCGCTGCAGAGTATTTCAATCCTATGCAGCGGCTCCTCTATATTCCTGATGTACCACCACCACTGACCATGCACTTACCACTCTCTGTAAAAAAGACTACCATTAGCATCCCTCTACACTTTCCTCTAATCACCTTAAAATTACATCCTTAAACATTAACCATTGCAATCCTGGGACAGAAGTGCTGACTGTACACTCCATCTATGGGTCTTAACATCTTATGCAGCTCTATCAAGTCACCTATTATCATCCTTTGCTCAAACAAAAAAGCCTCAGTTTGATCAACCTACCCTCATAAGACATGCTCTATAATTCAGACATCATCCTGGTAAATTTCCTCTGATCCTTCTCTGAAGCATCCGTGTCCAATGCAACCAGAACTGAATGCAAAACTCTTGGTGTGATCTAACCAAAGTCTTGTAAAGCTGCACATGACTTTGTGGCTCTTAAACTGGATCCCCTGGCCAATGAAGACCAACACACCATATACCTTCATAAGCAACCTATGAACTTGTGCAGCAGTTTTGCGGTATCTTTGGACATGGTTTCCAAGATCTTCTATTCCTCCACACTGCTAAGGATCCTGCCATTAATCTACCTTCAAGTTCAACCTTCCAAAGTGAATCATTTCATACTTCTCCACACTGAATCGTCTGCCACTTCTCAGCCCAACTCTGTATCTTAGCAATGTCCCATTGTAACCAATGATGACATTCTACACTATTCACAACACCACCAGCCTCCGTGTCACCTACAAACTAACAAACCAATGCCTCTACTTCCTCATCTGTCATTCATAAAATCACAAGGAGGTGCCAGATCAGAACTCTGTGCAATATCACTAGACATCCACCTCTATGCAGAATTCATTTCACCTAAAGTCACACTATGCTTTCTGTGTGCAAGATAATTCTGAATTAATGCAGCCATCTTTCCCTGGATCCATGCCTCCTGATTTCCTGAATGAGCCCATCATAAGGAACCTTGTTGAACACCATATCCATAGAACCATAGAATATTACAGCACAGTACAGGCCCCTCAGCCCTTCATGTTGTGCCAACCCATATAATCCTTAAAAAAAAGTACTAAACCCAACTACCCCATAACCCTCCATTTTTCTTTCATCCCTGTGCCTGTCCAACAGGCTCTTAAATACCCCTAATGTTTTAGCCTCCACCACCATCCCTGGCAAGTCATTCCAGGCACTCACAAGCATTTGTGTAAAAAACTTACCCCTGATGTCTCCCCTAAACTTCCTTCCCTTAATTTTGTACATCTGCCCTCTGGTGTTTGCTATTGGTGCCCTGGGAAACAGATACTGACTATCCACCCTATCTATGCCTCTCATAATCTTGTAGACCTCTATCAAGTTCTCTCATTCTTCTACACTCCAAAGAGAGAAGTCCCAGCTCTGCTAACCTTGCTTCATATGATTTGTTCTCTAAACCAGGCAACATCCTGGTAAATCTCCTCTGCACCCTCTGCATAGCTTCCACATCCTTCCTATAATGAGGTGACCAGAATTGAACATAATTGAACACAATCCATTGCTCTAACTTGATCAATTTGTTTTGTAAATTCCTTGAAGAAGACATCTGGGCTCATGAAGTGTGATCTTCTCCTTACAAAGCCATGCTTCTCCAAATATTCATAAATCCTGTCTTTAACAATCTTCTCCAGTAGTTTACATATCACTGCTCTATAATGCAAGGATTATCCCTATTAATTTTCTTGAGCAAAGTCAAATTACTTCTTGTGTCTTGTGTTTAAAGTATTTTGTTTGTAGCATTTGTTCAGTCTGAATAAACTTTGAAGAGATCTGGGTTGCATTGTTCTAGGAATGTTGAATGGTTTTACCTTCCAACCTAGTGTACTGGATACCACATTAGTGTAGCAGTTAGTGCCACGTTATTAATATATGGAATGTCGGATTTCCGAGTTCAATCCTGGTGTCATCTGTAGGGAGTCTGTACACCATTGCATGGATGCATGGGTTTACTTTGGGTGCTCTGATTTCCTCCCACAGTCCAAAGACTTACTGGCTAGTAGGTTAATCAGTCATTCTAAATTGGCCGGTTAATCAGTCATTCTAAATTGGCCAGTTATTAGGCTAGGTTCACATTGGGGGTTACTGGGTAGTGCGGCTCAAAGGATCGGAAAAAGCCTATTCTACACGGTATCTCAATAAATAAATAAATCAATACTGCACCCTTGGTTCACAGTGGAGAAACCAATCACAGATTGGGTGATGGCATTGGTGGCACTGAGCTTCCAGCTACAATCCACTTTAATTCTGCATCCCACTCGCATTCTGACTGTTCCGTCTGCATTCCCTGCACTCTTACAATGAGTTCGAGGAACAATACCTGATCTTTCATCTGGCCATGTTGCAGTCCACAGGACTCACTAGTGAATTCACCAACTTGCTTGTTCTCTCAATGTGTATCAGAACTGGTAATTTTACTTCCCATCATCCCTTTTCTCATTCATTGATGTACTTGTGACAGTAGACCATTAGCGATAGACTAGATTTTAACTACATATGTATTAGCTCCATAATTTTTCTCCATCATAGACATTCTCTTTCGTTCATGCTTTGCCTCACTCCACAGTCACTACTACTTTGACCAAATTACTTTTTCACTTTCTCAGTTCTGATGAAGGATTTTGACCTGAAATAGTAAAATAATAAATGTTTATGCTTCACAGACATTATCAGACCTGCTGAGTTTTTCCAACAATATCTATTCTAGATTTACTCTATCTAGACAAGTTGATTCCGAATCCAGAATGATTCAGAAACAACAGAATGAGAGACTGCCTTAAACCCACAGCATAATATTTCCTGTCACTACCTGACACAAGCTGCTTGTCATTCAACCATACTCATGTATACAGCTAAACAAATCAGCATTCCCCACAGCTAAAGTGCAACACAGAGTTTATACCGTCACACTCAGCACATAGAACCATAGAACATTACAGCACAGAAACAGGCCTTTTGGCCCTTCTTTGCTATACCGAACCATTTTTCTGAGCACTGCCATTCATCCAGTAACTGAGGTATCTACTCAGTGCAAGCCTCATATTCTTCTTCCCCACTGGGTGTGAGCTTGACCCCAGAGAACACTCCCAGCCTACAATAACTTTGGCTCTCTGCAGGTATACTGTCAACCAATGTTGTAGTAGCCAAAACCATCTCAGAATTTAAATCCATCGCTGAAGGACCCATTAGGCCTTTCACATCAGACAACTCTTTTCCCTTACTTTGCAGAAACAAGAACAGACTGTCTTTGAAGTCTTTGCCCTCAGCTATATTTCCCCCTTCTCTAAAAATATGGACTGCTCATTGCCCTACCTCTCCAGGTGTCCCTACCCTATCAGGCAGTGCGACTTCAGTCACGTCACTGTTAGTCTGGACTAAGGCAACATCCTTACCAGCCGACTGGTCAAAACGCTATTCAACCAGTGTAACTCTCTCCAATACTTTCACAGAATTTAGCACTCTAATCAACAATTCATCAGGGCTGCAGATATCCATCCCACTCAGAACACAAATGTTAGTTGTGGGTAATCTATTTGAATCGCACCAACACTTAATCTCTGCAACATCCATAATAAAGTACCTTGATCACTTTCCCTAACACGAGTTTAAACACACAGACTGTTTAATCAATTCTTAACAGCAATTAAACAGCTTTCAGCGAATTGCTGGATGATAGCCCCCACTATGAAGCCCACCCTACCGGGCTTGAATGGAAACTTGGCTTTTGTTGCCAGCCCCACCAACGGCCACGGGATGCAATGGTGAGAAGGTCACTTTTCACAAACAATATACCATACGGTCTGTATGATTTGGGGTTCAGCCAAACAGGGATATTGTGATGTTCTGATTAAAAAAACCTCAATGTGAGTGAATGCTGTGTAAATACTGCCCATACACTATTGCTGGTTGGCAAAGCAGAACAGCGCATACACTAAATAAAGATATAAAGAAAGTATATTTACAAATTTCAGCTTTATCTAACAGTCAGTAGGAAAAAGAAAAGGATGCATTCCAGTTAACCCAGCCCAAGCATGTACATTAAGAGGGATAGATAGAGTGGACAGCCAGTGCCTCTTCCCCAAGGCACCACTGCTCAATGCAAGAGAACATGGCTTTAAGGTAAGGGGTGGGAAGTTCAAGGGGGATATTAGAGGAAGGTTGGTGCGTGGAATGCACTGCCTGAGTCAGTGATGGAGGCAGATACACTAGCGAAATTTAAGAAACTACTAGACAGGTATATGGAGGCGTTTAAGGTGGAGGGATATGTGGGAGGCAGGGTTTAAGGGTCAGCACAACATTGTGGGCTGAAGGGCCTGTACTGTGCTGTACTATTCTATGTTCTATATAGTTGGATCTCAGACTGGAGTCATCTTTAACTCGTGCATTGGACCCAGAGTCTGCGTGAAATTACACACCACATCCCGAACGTCACTCAAAATCCATCTCGAACTAACAGGCGCTCTCTCAGGAGTATTGGCCCTTCCTCCTTGGAGCCATTCATCTGCACAAAGCACATCTAGCAATGTGGAAAAGCCCCTTCCCTTAGCATCCTCAGCCATCTTCCCTTCTGTCCTCCCTGCATTCCTAAGATGAATATCATAGCCCCTTACCTTTTAGCCAAAACCAAACATTCTAAAAAACAGAACACATTGCTTTTACAGTACTGCTAAACAGAAATACCTATAGCAGAGCAGTAAAAAATCTTAACCAGGGCATTACACACATCTCTAGCATGTAGCAGTTCTTCATCTCTTGCTGTGTCAGATGAAGATGAAGGCAATGCAGCTTATCTTCCAGGGAGCAAACGCTGGAGAACAGCATGAACTCAAGAGCCAGCCACCAACCCCAGCATGGATTCCGGTGCCCCCACCCCACCCCTGTTCTCTCCCACAACATCTCCTTCACTTTCTCCCCAGGTAGTGGAAACAGGTGAGGCTGCGGCATGGGGGCCTGATCCGCACAACAACCCAAGGCCACACAGCTCCACTGTTGAACTAATAAACCAGTCTTGCAGTACTTTGTATTATCAATGTCCAGCAGGATCTTGCAATCATATTAATACATGTATTTGTACAACTTGATGGACCCAGGGAGTCCACTGCAACCGGCATCTTACCAGACGGCTACCTTATTGTCTTCAGCTACACATCTAGGATTGTTGTCAAGAGGCAGATCAGTATTCTACAGGATAGTATTCAATAGCCAGTGCTGCAGCTGAGCATTCTGCCTGTATTCCTCCATGATGTCCAGCAAGATTCTTCCCTTTTGTATTTGCCTTGTTTGTTGTCTTTTGCACATTGGTTGTTTGTCTGTCCTTGTGGGTGCAGTCTTTCATTAATTCCATCCTGTTTCTTGTATTTACTGTGATTGCCCACAAAAAAAATAGATCTCAGGGATGTTTATGGTAATATATATGTACTTTGAGAATAAAATTAACTTTGAACTTGTTTTCACTTCCTGGCCCAGTTTAAAGCGATGAAGCTAATATGTGAGAAATATTTCTAAACTGACACTTAAATGTTAAGGTTTTCCAAACGCAAATATAAACATTGACACCAAGAAGATATTTCAGGAAAAACAAAAAATCTGCTGGAAGAACCACAGTGGTTGAGCAGCTTCAGGTTGAGAGAATATTTTGAGTCAACATTTTGAGTTAAACACCACATCAGGATAGGATTAATTCCTTTCCCCTATAGATGCTGCTCAGTTCATCTAGCTATGTAACTTGTTGCATCATCTGCAGTCACAAATGTCTCAATAATTCGTAAGTCTCTCCATCAACGTCATAGTTAGAATACAGAATGTGATACCATGGGGAGTAGTTAAAATTAATAATTTAGTACTGCTTAAAAGGATACCAGATAAAACAAAGCAGAAAAAAAAACAGATGGAAATGAAGGTACGCTAGATAAAGTTAGTAAGAAGATTGATAAGAACATATATAGTGACATAAACAAAATTTTCCCCGATACAATGAGTGAGGCCAGTGTTCAATGTCCAAGCTTCATTGCTCCTGGACTGAGGAGGTAGGTGAATGTCAAGCACATTACTGTGTGAGAGACATGCAGGCCAGAACTGATAATGATGAGGAATTTCCTTTCCTGAGGGTCATTAGTGAACCAAATGAGTTGTAATGACAATCCTGTTGCTTAATGATTACCATTTTTATAAGTTCAAGTTTTCTTTGAACTTAAAATCCCCAGTTGCTAGGGTGAGATCCATATTCATGCTTTGAATCTGAACAGTTTAACCACTGCATTATTATGCATTTTATGTGTTTTATTTATCAGAGATGTAGCAATGTAACAGGCCCTTCCTGCCCCATGAGCCTGCATCACCCAAATACATCCAATTACCCAATTAACTGTACATATGGGAGGAAACCAGAGTACCCGGAGGAAACCTACATAGTAATGTGAAGTATGTACAGACAGCTGCAGGAACTGAATCTTATTCTACCGTCGCACCACGTACCTAGAACAGGATGACCTGTTCTTTGCTGTAATGCTATACAATTCCATACATGTCAGAAACACTCTGCCACTCAGAGTCCTGAAGGCATAAACTAAAGGAACAAGCCTTTGCATCACAGCTCAACACATCACAGGAAGCAGACTCCCCTTTATGGATTTTGTGTATACTTTTCTCTGCCTCAGTAAAGCAGTCAGCATAAACAAAGACCCTAGATACACCCTGAAAATACTCTCTTCTCTCCTCCTTCATTGGACAGAAGATAGAAAGGCCAGAAAGAACCAGGCTAAAGGGCAGCTTCTATCCCACTGTTTGCAGATTCTTGAAGGGACATCTTGTAGGATTAAGTTCAAAGTGTACAACTCTGAAATTATTCTTCTCCAAGTAGCCATGAAAACAAGAAAGAAACGAACAACAGCACGAACATCAGCCCCCAAATCCCTCCTCCTTGCACAAAAAACCGTGAAAGATCAAGTAAAAGACACAAGACTGAAAGAAAGTCCGCATCCAAAACACAGACTCGGCTGCACAATCAACCTCGTGTATGCGATCATGTCCCTGCACTGCAATTATTCTATAGCTTCAACACTTTATTCTGCATTGATTTTGTTTTGCTTTCTTCTAGCTCAATGCTAAGTATTTGAATTGTATAAACAGTACGTAAAACAGGTTTTTCACTGTCTCTTGGTACAGGTGACATAATAAACCAATTCCACTACATTTGCACACCATATCTATTTTGACCATTAAGTTCTACATGTATTAATCCTCTTTACAACCAGCTGACCATTTTAGAATCAGCTTCTTCTCTTCTGCCATCATATCTCTGAACAGTCCATAAACACATGAATACTACCTTGCTATTCCTCTTTAGCAATACTTATTTATTTTTATTGTAACTTCTCAGTCATTTTAAATATCTTGCATTGTACTAACACATAAAAGACAAATTTCATGACATAATGTTGTTATGATAACCTTGATTCTGAACCTGAACTTTCTATGCTTGATGTAAAATGTGGCTGTTCTGTTGAATTACAGCTGGCTTGATTCAAATTTCCAAAAGCTAAAGAGAGCAGGTGTTTGAAGGATGCAAAAATGTTTGATTTATGATGTACATAGCGTCTGTGAGGACCTTGACCCCAGGAAAAGATCATCTTCATTCACACTTGTCACAGTCAGGGTAAAGTAGCATTAAAATTCAAAGTAAATTTATTATCGAAGAATGTATAACCAAAGAACCATAGAACATTAGAGCACAGAAACAGGCCTTTTGGCCCTTCTTGGCTGTGCCGAACCATTTTCCTGCCTAGTCCCACTGACCTGCACCTGGACCATATCCCTCCATACCCCTCTCATCCATGTACCTGCCCAAGTTTTTCTTAAATGTTAAAAGTGAGCCCGCATTTACCACTTCATCTGGCGGCTCATTCCACATTCCCACCACTCTCTGTGTGAAGAAGCCCCCCCAATGTTCCTTTTAAACTTTTCCCTCTTCACCCTTAACCCATGTCCTCTGGTTTTTTTCTCCCCCTAGCCTCAGTGGAAAAAGCCTCTATCTATACCCATCATAATTTTATATACCTCTATCAGGTCTCCCCTCATTATTCTATGCCCCAGGGAATAAAGTCCTAACCTATTCAACCTTTCTCTGTAACTCAGTTTCTCAAGTCCCAGCAATATCCTTGTAAACCTTCTCTGCACTCTTTCGACCTTATTAATATCCTTCCTGTAATTCAGTGACCAAAACTGCACACAATACTTCAAATTCAGACTCACCAATGCCTTATACAATCTCACCATAAAAGTCCAACTCTTATACTCAATACTTTGATTTATAAAGGCCAATGTACCAAAAGCTCTCTTTACTACCCTATCTACCTGTGACTCAACTTTTAAGGAATTATTTATCTGTATTCCTAGATCACTCTGTTCTACTGCACTCCTCAGTGTCCTACCATTTACCTTGTATGTTCTACCTTTGTTTGTCCTTCCAAAGTGCAATACCTCAGACTTGTTTGTATTAAACTTCATCTGCCACTTTTCAGCCCATTTTTCCCAGCTGGTCCAGATCTTTCCACAAGCTTTGAAAACCTTCCTCACTGTCCACTGCATCTTTGTATCATCAGCAAACTTACTGATCCAATTTACCACATTATCATCCAGATCATTGATATAGATGACAAATAACAATGGACCCAGCACTGATCCCTGCAGCACACCAATAGTCACAGGCCTCCACTCAGAGAAGCAATCCTCCACTACCACTCTCTGACTTCTCCCATTAAGCCAATGTCAAATCCAGTTTACTACCTCACCATGTATACCTAGCGAATGAATCTTCCTAACTAACCTCCCATGCGGGGCCTTGTCAAAGGGCTTACTGAAGTCCATGTA
Source organism: Hypanus sabinus (assembly GCF_030144855.1). Lineage (NCBI taxonomy): Eukaryota > Metazoa > Chordata > Chondrichthyes > Myliobatiformes > Dasyatidae > Hypanus > Hypanus sabinus. Next base: position 81,970,030 of record NC_082710.1, on the reverse strand, counting down.
GACAACATCCACTGTCTTCCCTTCATCCACTTTTCTTGTAACCTCCTCGAAAAACTCTGATAGATTTTTTAAACATGACCTACCACACACAAAGCCATGTTGACTCTCCCTAATAAGTCCCTGTCTATCTAAATACTTGTAGATCCTATCTCTTAGTACTCCTTCCAATACTTTACCTTCTACCGATGTCAAACTTACCAGCCTATAATTTCCAGGATTACATTTAGAGATTTTTTTAAACAACAGAACAACATGAGCTATCATCCAGTCCTCCGGCACCTCACCCATGGATATCAACATTTTAAATATATCTGCCAGGTACCCTGCAATTTCAACACATCTTCAAGGTCCGAGGGAATACCCTGTCAGGTCCTGGGGATTTATCTACTCTGATTTGCCTCAAGATAGCAAGCACCTCCTCCTCTTCAATCTGTATAGGTTCCATGACCTCACTACTTGTTTGCCTTAATTCCATTGACTCCATGCCAGTTTCCTTAGTAAACACAGACACAAAAAACCCATTTAAAATCTCCCCATTTCTTTTGGTTCCATACATAGCCGACCACTCTGATCTTCAAGAGGACCAATTTTATCCTTTTCTATACTTTTGCTCTTAATATAGCTGTAGAAACTTAGAATTATCCTTCACCTTGACTGCCAAAGCTACCTTATGTCTTCTTTTATCCCTCCTGATTTCTTTCTTTAGAATTTTTTTGCACTTGTTATACTCCTTGAGTACCTTATTTGCTCGCTGTTTCCTATACATGTCAGACATCTCTCTCTCTCTCGTCTTCTTTATCAGAGTTCCAAAATCCTGAGAGAACCAAGGTTCCTTATTGTTATCTTTACTTGTGGAGAAGGATAATAAAATACAATAGAACCCATGAAAAACCATACATTACAAAGGCTGACAAACATCTAATGTGTAAAAACAGACAGATTGTGCAAATCATTAAAAAATAAATAAATAATACTAAGAACAAGTGACGCAGAAAGTGAGTCTGCAGGCTGTGAAGTTAGTTCATATAGATAAGTCCCTGAGACTTACATAGAGTAGAAGGGAAATTAGGCTATTCGACCCATCAAATCTGCTCTATCATTCCATCATGGCTGATTAATTATCCCTCAACCTCGTTCTCCCCATAATCTTTGACACCCTTACAAATCATGAACCTATCAAACTCTGCTTTAAATATACACAATGGCAGCCTCCACAGCCAACTGTGGCAATGATTCCACAGATTCACCAACCTCTGGCTGAAGGAATTCCTCCTCAACTCTGTTCCAATGTCATTGGACTTTTATTTCAAAGCAAATCTGGTTCAACAACATCCATTGGAAAAACAGAGAGCAGCTCATACTCTGGCCACAGTTGACTCCAAACTAACACATTACCCTGGTTTGCACTGCAAGGGTGAAAATACCAATGTTGCTGACAGTTTAGTGACAACATTTTACCACACAACCTGCATTAATATTATATCTTGAAATTTGTTAACTTTACAGCAGCAGTAGAATTAAATAGGTAGGTAGGCCTCCGTTAGTCTCGATAGACCATGGATTTGCACCTTAGGAAGTTTCCAGGGTGCAAGCCTGGGCAAGATTTTTTTTTATGGAAGACCAACAGTTGCCCAAGCTGCAAGTCTCCCCTCTCCACGCCACTGATGTTGTTCAAGGGAAGGGCATTATGACCCATACAGCTTGGCACCAGTGTCATCGCAGAGCAATTTGTGGTTAAGTGCTATATGTCTATTAAATAGTTAAGCTAAAATAAGTAGTGAAAAATAACAGAAATAAAAATGTAGTGAGGTAGTGTTCAAGGGTTCAATGTCCATTTAGGAATTGGATGGCAGAGGGGAAGAAGCTGTTCCTAAATCACTGAGTGTGCGTCTTCAGGCTTCTGTACCTCCTCTCTAATGGCAACAATGTGAAGAGTGCATGTCTTGGGTAGTGGGGATCTTAATGATGTATGCTGTCTTCCTAAAGCACCGCTCTTTGAAGATATCCTGGATACATCTTCATTGATGCTAACTCACCAAATCATTGACTACATTAAAGAAGTGCCCCAGCTATAATTTTAAATTTGGTCTCATGAATGTAGAAATTTACAGTAATACTGTAAATACATACATGTGGCCAGTCATCAGCTCTCAGATGACAGGAAGGTAGCGTAACGGTTAACACGACGCTATTACAATCTGAGGTGTCAGAGTTCAGAGTTCAATTCTGGTGTCCTTTGTAAGCAAGTTTGTATGGTCTTCCCTGTGTGTGTGTGTGTGTGTGTGTGTGTGTGTGTGTGTGTGTGTGTGTGTGTGTGTGTGTGATAAGTGCATGTGTGTGTCTGTGTGTTAGTAGGGTAATGGGTCATTGAAAATTGTCCTATGATTCAGCTAAGGTTAAATCAGTGTTCTGCTGGGCAGCATGGTTTGAAGGGCTGGAAGGGCCTACTCCACACTGTATCTCTAAGGAAAGTAAAAATGCAGAATGGGCTGTGCAATGCACATTATTTGCTGCAGATCCTGTAGATTGATAACTTGGAACAAAAATTCATTCTAATGTAAATGCATTTTGCATTACACCTTATGTCTCTGCGGTGACACTTCAGTTGGTTTGATTCCAGTTCCCCTTGGCAGCAGTGACAACCTTCGTATAATGCAAATGCGAGATTTGTCAAATGGGGAAACCCAGCGATGAACTGCATCACAACAGGCAGATAGGGGGATGTTTGGTATCTCAGAGACTTTACAGAAAATGTTGACAAGATGACAGTGATTAATGATTTCAGCTTTCTTTCCAGGGCACTAGGGATCCACTGTTCTTCAGATGAGTTTCATTTATTTGTTTGAGGGATGTGAATGAGATGTGCAATGCCAGGATTTATTGTTTATCACTCATGAACAGATAGGGAGGATGAAAAGCAACTTCATAAAGATGTATAAGATGATAAGAGGCATAGACAGAGCAGAAAGCCATCACCATTTTCCAGCGTGGCAATGGCTAACATGAGAGGACATACCTTTAAGATGATTGGAGGAAAGTTCGGGGTAAGGTCAGAGGTAGGTATTTTTATGCAGAGTATGGCTGGTGCATAGAACACACTGTTGGGGGTGGTTGTAGAGGCAGATACCTTAAAGGCATTTAAGAGACTCCTAGATAGGCACATTAAAACATTAATGCCCCTAATTGTGAAAATATATCTCCAACACTGAAGTCTTTATGAATTACAACTTTTCTAAAATGTAATATGACAAAATGGAACCTGTGTGATCCCAGGGTGCTTTGCTGGTTTGGATGGAGGTTTACAGGAAGTCTGTGTGTGTCTTCTGGTGGGGTCTATGTTTATGTTAAGGAATGTTTTGACAACAGAGAAAAACAAGATACAGCTGTCATGGGGGTGGGGACGGGACTGACCAAAAGATTAATGGACCGATTAGAAAACAGATGTCAGGAAATTGAGTCAGATTCAGATAGGGAAGTTGATGAATTAATGGTCTCTGTAAAAGTATAAAAATGGACTGCTCTGAGTTGTAAGATTGAAGTTATTTTTCAATGGACAATGTATGGAGTTAGACCTCCCCTTGTAAGTAGTAAATGCGCCTATAATTTGAATTTGTTGCAGTTTGTTACTGTATATTAGAAGACCTAGCTGAATGGTGCATGACACTAACATACTGCACTACCTACAGCCATTCCATGTGCCTACCACTCTTTGTGCAGAAAGTCTATCTCATATATCTGCTTCTGTTTATAAAAATACTATCTTTGACATTCCCCCACCCCCACACACACATACACAAAATGCTGAAGGAACTCTGTGGGTTATGGAGAGGATAAGAAGTCAATGTTTCAGGCCAAGACCCCTCATCATAACTGGAAAGAGAGTGGGAAGAAGTCAGCATAAGAAGGTGGGAGCAGGGGAAGGAGTACATGCCGGCAGATGACAGATGAGGCCATGTGAGGGGTCAGGTGCATGAGTAGGGGAGGAGGGATGAAGTAAGAAGGTGGGAGGTGACAGCTGGAAAAAGTAAAGAGCTGAATAAGAAGAAATCTGATAGGAGAGGAGAGTAGACCATGGAAGAAAGGGAAGAAGGGACCAGAGGGAGGTGATAAGTAGGAGAGCAAAACAGAAGGAGTAAGGAAGAAAGAGGAAAGTCAGATTTGGAAATGGAGAAAGGGAGAAGGGGAGGGGGAGGAGGAGGGGTGGGAAATCTTTCCTTAAAAAACATGCATCAACATAAATCTCATCTGCATCCTCTCTAAAGCTTCCACATCTCTCCTATAATAAAGTTTCAGGTTGGCACTACTGAAGGCAAAGCTGACTTGAGGGTCAAAGCATGCAAGTGCAATGCAAAGTCAATGTGAGGTCAAGGCATGTTTCAGGAGAAGTGGTCGGAAAGAGATCGAGTCGGAGCAAGGTCGAGGTATGGTTGAGGAGAAGTGGTCAGAGCAAAGTTGAGTCAGTGCAAAGTTGAGGCATGGTTAAGGAGATGTGGTCGGAGAAAAGTCGAGGCCTGGTTAAGGAGATGTGGTCAGAACGAGGTCGAATCGGAGCAAAGTTGAGGCATGGTTGGGACAGAGCTGAGGTGTGTAAAGTAGAGAGAAGGAGGAGTGGAGGAGTTCAGGAGCCTGCTTACATAATCTGAGAGCGAGATTGGATCAGTACTGGGCTAAGCACTGGGCTGATTTGTAAAGATCGTGTATGGATCGTGGTGGAGTCTGGGCCTAGAGCATACTGGTGTGACAGGACCCAGGTCCTGTAAGGAATGTAAGGTAAGGTAAGGTAAGGAATAACCTGGTGATTGGACACTTTAAGCCCCAAGGTTGTATAATTTATATAGTGGGAGAGAAAACTTGCGCAAGTAATGCCCACTTCTATTCACCTCTACGTACTCTACTTAATGTACCTGAACATGCGGAGATGAATGAATACCCTATAGAAATTTAGCACACAATGAATTTCTTTCTGACAGTCTTTGAACTGATCAACCTTGGTCAATCCAGAGAAAATCAAATTAAAAATAAAATCAAATATCCTTTATCAGCTGTATAAATTCTGCTTTACATACTCTGAACGCATAGTCAGTCAAAGAAATGCACACAGATCTGCAAAGACTGAACTATCAAGGGACAAAACAGAGGTACTATGAAGATATGGCTGATGAATAACCCAACAGCAAACTTTCGATGACAGATGAATCATGCAATGGGCAGTTATGAAGATTTTAAGATACAATCCCTTCTCTCAGAGAATAGGAAAGGTTTGTAGCTGAGGGAAATTTTGCAGCGCAGTGCATACTGATGATGGCATCTGGTTATTAAACCTTGCTGAAATGTAAGTGTTATTGAATATTTATTTAAGAAATTCATCACCAGAGGTCAGCTTTACCATCCATTATAGTAATGCCCGGTACTAAAGCAAGCAAAGTGGTGTATTTGACCAGAGATCAGTCAGAATTTAAGTCTGCAATTTATGTGGTTGTATTCAAAACTTCTGTGGATCCTCTGCTAAGTTTCATGTTCCACCCTCTAAGGGACATATGAAACACTCTGTCTCTCTAAGGCAATACTAAGGGAGGGCTGTACTGAAAGATGATATGAATCTCTAAAGAAAAAAAAGGCAATACTTTTCGAGAAGAGAAAGTAGAGATGCCTAATGTACTGGGATATTATTTATTGCCCCACTCCACAGTTCGATATTACCATTAGATAGATGTCTTGATTTTATCAGATTGTGGTTTATCTGAGTTTACTCATTGTAAAATGGCAACTGCATTTCCTACATTACCTAATTACGATGGTGGCTATACTTCAAATCTTTCAATGGTGTCAAGAATGTTCTTAATATACTGTAGCTTTAAAACTTGTCTTAATCTTATTCTTATTTTGTTTTCCTCTTTTTCATACTTCTGAATGATCTAGTTTTATATATATATATTTATATGATTCATGTGTATGGAGATTCCTGGCATTTTTTTTAAATATGCAGTCACCTGGGAAATAAGATTAGTTCATGTTTCCTACTTAATTCTATCCCAGGCTGATTGCCAGAGGGTAGAATTCAGTGAGGAATTTGTTGAAGACATAACTAACTGTTATAACAACAGTGAACCTGTGATAAAAAACAGAAAAAAAAATCAAAATATTCAACAAGCCAAGCTGCATCTGTGAGAAGAGATAGAGCTAACATTTCAGGTCAAAGATCTGCAATTCTTTTGATTTATACCCAGAATGCTTTCTTCCTGAAACACCCTCAATAGATTTCTTTAGAGAGAGTAATCTTTAAATTTTTCTGCAAAAATAAATATTTAGGATCAATTCACTCAATGCTTGTCTCATAAGGCAGTACTTGGATTTATTCATTGTAAAAGGACTCTAGCATCGATCACTTCTCTGGAAGATCCTCTGTGATCTTAGTGGGGTCCATTTCTGGTCTTTAAAGCATCCCCAGAATAATTGCTCTTGCAACTGTAACCTCACTAAGTCTCTCTGCCACTAACTTTCTTTTCAGCTTTTGTGGTAAACTATGTATACATGCCTGGACACGCCCCTCTGCTGACTGCTCTTGTGGCTCCTCCCACAGACACTTGTATAAAGGCGATTGGGGCACTGCTCCTCCCTCAGTCTCTGAGATGTCGTGTTGCCTTTTGCTGCTAATAAAAGCCTATCGTTCACTTTCAGTCTCCGAGAGTTATTGATGTTGCATCAATTTATTAGCAGCAATTTTAAAACATGGAGAGCATTTTACGACCCAACAGATTGGATCTCAACCCTCAATCCCAGGAAGCTGGCAACACTTTCAAACTCTGGCTAGCATGCTTCGAATCGTACCTGGAGGAGATTCATGTGACCGATCCTGACACGATGCACAGGGTTCTCATCTCCAGGGTTAGTCCAAGGGTCTACTCCATGATCAGAGACCAAACGGAGTACTGGGGTGTGATAGATGCCCTCAAAAGGCAATACCGGTAGCCGGTAAACACCGTCTACACAAGACATTGCTTAGCGACACGGCGGCAGTAGGCCGGAGAGTCAAGCGCTGAGTTTGTCCAGGCCCTACAGACACTCGTGCGGGCCTGTGACTGCAGGGGACTGACGGTGGAACAGCATGTAGAGCTGCTGGTAAGAGACGCCTTCGTTATGGGGATCAGGTCAGTGCACGTGCACCAGCGGCTGCTGGAACATACTGTTCTTACCTTACATTTGGCGATCGAGCTGGCTGACACACTGGAGGCCACTCTGCACAACGCTGACACTGTCCAGGCGCGTGATCTCCCACCAGCCTCATGGACGCTGCAGACCCCGCAACCCGCCGACAAATCAACCTCGGCTGATGCCAGTCACGAGTCCGTGAAGTCCCTGCAACCCACCGGCGAGTTGACCACAGCTGCTGCCAGTCGCAAGTCCGTGCGGTGTTACTTCTGCGGACTGGAAAAACACCCCCGAAAACGCTGCCCGACCCGAGAAGCTATCTGCTCCAGCTGCGGCAAGAAGGGCCACTTGCCAATGCCTGTAAGTCCAAACTACGAGCGGGGTCGAGCAGCGCCGCGTGCCAGGCATGGGGGTTGCCATCTTGGGTGCCACCATCTTGCCTGCCCACTGCGTGCCAGGCATGGGGGTGGCCATCTCGGTCGCCGCCATCTTACCTGCCCGCCTCGTGCGAGGCATGGGGGCGGCCATCTTTGTCGGCGCCACCTCGCCCCACCTCCGACCCATGGGTGGTTACCGGGCACCAAGACGGCGATTCAACTCTGACCTCCGTGACCCTCAACCAAAGCGCTCCACACCAGCTCGCAAGGTCAATGATGGACATCCTGGTGGAGGGGCACAGGACTAGCTGCCTGTTTGACACGGGCAGCACTGAGAGTTTTATTCACCCGGACATGGTGCAATGCTGCGGACTCGTAACACGTCTGGTAAGCCAGAGGGTCACCATGGCTTCTGGATCGCATTCCACAGACATCCGGGGGGGTTGTGTAGCGACACTGGTGGTGCAGGGCACAGAATATCAGGACTTTGTGTTACTGGTCATGCCTCAACTGTGTGCACCTGTGCTATTGGGGCTGGACTTCCAGAGCCACCTGAAAAGTGTGACAATGGAGTATGGCGGGCCCCTTCCACCAATCCCTGTCAGAAATCCTCAGTTCTGTGGGACTTTGTCACATACCCTGCTACCGACCACATACACACCAACCCGCACATCCCACACAACACCAGGCCAACAGCCGCGCTACAGACACCACTTGCAACCTCTCCACCCTCAAGATCCCTCCCCCACCGGTGTTTGCCAACCTGACCCCTGACTGTAAACCTGTGGCAACTAAAAGCAGGAGGTACAGCGCAGGGGATAGGGTCTTCATTAAGTCGGAGGTGCAGCGGCTACTTAGGGAGGGGATCATTGAGCCAAGCACAAGTCCTTGGAGGGCCCAGGTAGTCATTGTTCAGACCGGGCAGAAAAATAGGATGGTCGTGGACTATAGCCAGACCATCAATAGGTTCACGCAGCTTGACGTGTACCCCCTACCCCGCATCGCGGATATGGTCAACCAGATAACTCAGTACAAGGTGTACTCGACAATAGATCTGAAATCCACTTATCACCAGCTCCCCATCCGCCCGGAGGACTGCCCCTACACCGCCTTTGAGGCGGGCGGCAGGCTCTATCACTTCCTGCGCGTCCCCTTCGGTGTCACGAATGGTGCCTCTGTCTTCCAGAGGGAAATGGACTGGATGATGGACCAGTGCCAACTGAAGGCCACATTCCCATAACTGGATAACATCACCATCTGCGGTCATGACTGGCAGGATCACGACACCAACCTTCAATGATTTTTCCAAGCAACCAAGGCTCTTAACCTTACCTATAACAGGGACAAGTGTGTGTTCGGAACCACCCGACTTGCTATCCTTGGGTATGTCGTGGAGAACGGATTCATTGGCCCTGACCCCAACCTCATGCGCCCCTGTTGGAACCCTCTTCCCACCACCCTCAGAGCCCTCAAACGGTACCTGGGCTTCTTTTCCTATTACGCCCAATGGGTCCCTCACTACGCAGACAAGGCCCACCCCCTGGTCAAGTCCACCGCATTTCCCCTCTCAGCCAAGGCCCGCGCAGCCTTCAGCCACATTAAAGGGGACATTGCCAAATGTCCAGAACCTTCCTTACTCCCTTGAGGAAATCAGGATGACGACCAGGGACTGCCAAGTCTGCACTGAGTGCAAACCGCACTTCTACCGTCCTGAAAAGGCATGACTTATCAAGGCCACCCACCCCTTTGAGTGACTGAGTGTTGACTTTAAGGGCCCCCTTCCCTCCACCGACCGCAATGTGTACTTTCTTAACATAATCAACGAGTACTCGCGGTTCCCCTTTGCCATCCCCTGCCCTGATACCACTGCCAAGTCCGTCATAAAAGACCTGCGCCAGCTCTTCACTCTGTTCGGATATCCCTGCTATATCCACAGTGATAGAGGGTCCTCGTTTATGAGTGACAAGCTGCACCAATACCTGCTGGCTAGGGGTATTGCTACTAGTAGGACCACGAGCTATAATCCCCGAGGGAATGGACAGGTGGAGAAGGAGAAAGCCATGGTGTGGAAGGGCACACTCTTAGCCCTTAGGTCAAAGGGATTGCCGGACTCTCGCTGGGGAACTCCACTCCATCCACTCCCTGTTATGCACGTCCACCAATGCCACCCCTCAAGAGCGACTCTTTTCTTTTCCCAGGAAGTCTGCCACTGGGACCACCCTACTGGCTTGGCTGATGTCCCCAGGGCCAGTGCTGCTCCGGAAACATGCGAGGAGCAATAAATACTTCCCAATGGTCGAGAGGGTTCACCTACTTCATGCGAACCCCCAGTATGCCTACGTGGTCTTACCTGATGGGCGGGACGACAAGGTCTCCGTCCGCGACCTGGTGCCCGCAGGAGCACCAGAAATCTACCCCGAACACTCCACGGTGACTATGAACCCCGTACCCACCGATGTATATACTCACGAGACACCGCGCACGCCAAGCCCTACACAGACTCCTCACAACACTCCCATACCAGGCACCATGCACACACATGAGGGATTACTGATGCCTAACGGGCTAGCTCCTCAAGTCAGGCCGGAGCCAGCACAACCACCGTCACTGGTGCAATCACCACCGGCAATGGTGCTACGTAGATCGCAGCGACAGACTCGACCGCCTGATAGACTTGACCTGTAAATATACTTGTAAGAAACTTCGCCCCGTGGGGACTCTCTTTTAAAACAAAGGGGGGTTGAATGTGGTAATCTATGTATACCTGTCTGGACACGCCCCTCTGCTGACTGCTCCTGTGGCTCCTCCCACTGACCCCTGTATGAAGGTGATTGGGGCACTGCTCCTCCCTCAGTCTCCAAGATGTTGTGCTCCCTTTTTGCTGCTAATAAAAGCCTATCGTTCATTTCCAGTCTCCGAGAGTTATTGATGGTGCATCAGCTTTATAACATCCTTTTAAACCTATCTCTTTGAGCATCTGCCTTAATATCTTTTCAGGTGTTTCTGTGATAATCAATCTCATATTGATTATCACAGGTATATTGAGACATCTTATTGCATTCAAAATGTTAGGCTGTTGTTTCTGGTGTTACACTGTAATGAAACAGAATCTAATCCTGAAGTCAAAAGTAACACAAGGTTAAGAATGGTTTGGTTCAGCCTACCTGTAGGTGAAATAGATAGGAGTTATAGAGAGAGAGCAGAAAGGAGGATTTCAATTCAGATTTATTTATCACATGATACAACAAAACATACAGTGAAATCCGCTGTTTGCACAAACATCCAACACACCTAGTGATATGCTAGAGGTTGCCATACATTTCAGCACCTACATAGCACCCCCAAAATGCTTGGCAATCAACACAGAACATAACAAAACACAACATAACAAGCAATAGAAAAACAACAGCAAAAGAAGCCCCTTTCCTCCCTCATACCCTCATTCCCACCTCACATTACCCCACTACACATAGGCAGTCCTCGAACTCTAGGAAAGGCCTCTTGTCTCCAGTTTCTTGGCTTCGCACATCAGACTTTGACTTGCAGAATTCCAATCCTTGATATCAACCCCAGACTAGCCAATGACGGGACCCCAGACTCCAAGCTTCAACTCTGGGCATGCCAACCGACCAGCCCTCATGCCTCATGCTTGCTCAGACATCTGATCCCGGCACCCACTGTCCTGGGATAGCCTGCCATGCCACTACTGGGAATGACACTAGTTCTCCAGATATTTAACTGGATGAAATTTCTGATTGTCCAAAATTGGATGCCATACAAGAGTGACACAAGAGATAGCAGATGCAATGAACAATCTTGCACTCAATGTCAGTCAGATCAAAGATTGTGGACTTCAGGAATGGTAAGATGAGGGAACAAAACCAATTCTCATGGAGGGATCAGGAGTGGAGAGAGTGAGCAATTTCAAGTTCCTGGGTGTCAAGATCTCTGAGGATCTAACCTGGTCCCAACATATCAATGCAGCTCTAAAGAAGGCAAGACAGTGGCTATATTACATTAGGAGTTTGAGGAAATTTGGTCAATCACCTAAAGTATTCGAAAATTTCTACAGATGTGCCAAGGAGAGCATTCTAACTGGCTGCATCTCTGGTATGGGGGGTGGGGTTACTGCACAGGAACAAAGTAAACTGCAGAATTGTAAAATTAGTCAGCTCCATCATGGGTACCAGCCTCCATAGTATCCAAAACATCTTCAAGGAGTGGTGCCTCAGAAAGGTAGCATCCACTATTAAGAACCCCCAAAACCCAGGATATGCCCTCTTCTCATTGTTACCATCAGGAAGGAGGTACAGAGGCCTGAAGGCACACACTCAGCAATTCAGGAACAGCTTCTTCCCCTCTGCCATCTGATTGAACCCGTGAACACTACTTCACTACTTTTTTAAATATTCTGTTTTTGCACTAGTTAGTTTAATTTAACTAATTGATATATATATATATATATATATTGACTGCAATTCATTATTTATATTTATCATCTATTGCATTGTACTGCTGCCACTAAGTTAATGAATTTCCCGACATATGTCAGTGATATTAAACCTGATTCTGTTCTGCTAGAGGAACTCTGCAAATCGAGCAGCATCTATGAGATGAAAGAAGCTGGTGATTTTAAGAACAAAATCCTGTATTAGGATGTTCAAAGTTCAAAGTACATTTATTATCAAAGGATGTATAGTATATACAACCTTGAGATTCTTCTATTTGCAGGCAGCCACAATAGAATCCCTAGAAAGCCCCACACAACAAAGACCGTCACAAAAAGCAAATCGGACAAGCCATTGAAAAAACAAATAAAACAAAGAATATGATCTACAGAGTCCATGAAAGTGAGCCCACAGCCACAGAGCCAGTTCAACACTGAGGTGAGTGAAACCAGTCCCAGAGCCCGACAGCTGCATAGCACCAGTTGCTGTTGAACCTGGCACTGGTTCAAAATTCAAAAAGGGCAAAGAATGCAGGACTGAAGGTGCTGTATTTAAATACGTGTAACACTTGCCCAACAGGCTGGTATATGTCTAGAGGAAAAGGAGATCCAGCCACACACCAATCCCACTTTAAAGAGTTTACTAAAATTAAAAGAGTATTAGGCAATACAATATATATGCAAGGGAAATAAAACAAAAAGGTGCCAACTTATCAAAGTTCAGTCAGTTTAGTGCACATCATTGGAGCTCAAACATCGAACCATTCGACCCCTCGTCGCTTGCCTCCGACCTCCACGTCTTCGCACCTAGGACCACGCCTGGTGGTCTTCCGAGCAGTGCAGCGCACGTCCACCTTCCTCGACGTCTTCCTCCAGGCTCTCTCCCAAAAGCCCGCGAAAAACCCCTCCCTCAAGTTCCCAGCCTCACAAGACAAAATACCATTCCCCATTGGTTAACAAATGAATACAATTACCATATCAACAAGTATAAAGCAAAACAACTGCGAGAGAGACACTTATCAGACAAAGAAGCATTCCTACTCTTAACAAACCAAAAAAAAACATTTTGAGTAACATACACAGGACATTGTACATACGCATAGCATTAGGAATAAGGTGATGAGCTTGTGGCACAACTAGAGATTGGTTGGTATGATGTTGTGGGTATCACTGGGTTGTGGCTGAAGAAAGGGCAGAGTTGTGAGCTTATCATCAAAGGATATACTTTGTATTGAAAGAACAGGCAGGAAAGCATAAGCGGTGGTGTGGCTCTGTTGGTAAGAGATGGAATTACATCTTTAGAAAGGTGACATAAGGTGGAGTGGTGTTAAGAAAATGCAAGGGTAAAAAAATAACCATTATGGGAATCATATATAGGACTCCAAACAGTAGCCAAGATGTGGGGTTGAGATTACAAAGGGAGCTGGAAAAAACATGTAATAAAGGTAATGTTATAATTGTAATTGTATACAAGGGGGTTGGGAAACTCAGGTTGGTGTCAGATTGCAAGAGAGGGAATTTGTTCAGTGCCGATGAGATGGTGTTTTAGAGCAGCTTGTGACTGAAGGGCCCTTCTTTATAGGGCCCCTGCCCCCTCCTTCTTCAGTCGTGACGAAGGGTCTCGGCCCAAAACATTGACTGCTCATTTCAACAGATGCTGCCCAACCTGCTGAGTTCATCCAGCTTGTTTGTACGTGCTCAAATGGAAGGGGTAGGCAACCATGTCTGACAAAGGAAGTTAAGGACTGCATAAAAGCCAAGGAAAGGGCATATAAGGAACCAAAAGTCAGTGGGAAGCTAGATGATTGGGAAGCTTTTGAAATCCAACAAAAGGCAACTAATAAAGCTATAAGAAGGAAAGAGAAGAAATATGAGGGTAGACTAGCAAAAGTAATAGTATAAAGCAGGGTACCAAAAGTTGTTTCAGTTACATAAAGAGTAAAAGGGTGGTGAGAGACAACATTGGACCACTGGGAAATTATTCTGGTGAGGTAATAAAGGGAACAAAGAAATAGCAGATGAACTTAATGAGCATTTTGCATCTATCTTCACTGTGGAAAACACTAGCAGTGTGCCAGAGGACTACGAGAGTCAGGGAACAGGAATGAGTGCCATTGCTGTTACGAAGGAAAAAGACTTAAGTTCCTAAAGTTCCTTAAGTTCCTAAAGTCACCTGTTGGGGATGGGTGGATGGGAAGTATGAAGTAATAAGCGGGGGGGGGGGGTGGGGGTGGGGGGGTGTTAGGTGTAAGAGGTAAAGTGCTGAAGAAGAAGAAATTTGATAAGAGAGATTGGCTGTGGAGGCCAGGTCATTGAGTATATTTTTGGATACATTAAGCCAGAGATAATGGGTTTTTGATCACGAAGAGCGTCAAAGGTTATGGAGAGAAGGCAAGAGAATGGCGTTGAGAAGGATATTAAATTAACCATGATGGAATGGCAATGCACTCTCGATGGACCAAATAGCCTAGTACGATTGCTATTTTTATGGTTTCGGAGAGGACAATGGACCCTGAGAAAAAGGAGAGGAGGAGGGAAACCAGAAGGAGTTGATGGGAAGCTGCAGAAAATAGAAATGGTAAAAAGGGAGCCAGAGAATGGAATGGAAAAAAGAGAGGGTGGGGTAGAAATTACTGGAAGTTAGAGAAATTGATGTTCATGCCGTCAAGCTAGAGGCTACCGAGATGGAATACTGCTCCTCCACCACTGAGTTTGAATCCATGCACAAGAGAGCACAGAACACAAAAAAAAGTATGGTTTCCCACACACCAGCCACCCACTCGATCTGACAAGCACCTTGTTCTTCACCTGCGATTTTTCCGCAGGTGACACAACTGGGTGATCAGTCAGCTCAGAAATCACTAAACTGAAGTGAGGGTAAATCAGCCTCAATCTCAGGAACTGCTAAGGAAAAAGGAAAAGATTTGCATGGAATTAACAGCCAAAGCAGTACAACTGGCAACACTTGTAGATGGTGGTGTTATGCTTCACACAAGCCTCCTCCAAACCTACATCATCTAAGCTACAGCTTTGGGCAGAATTAACTGCAGTAATCAGTTTTCTGTAGAACTCTCCAAAATATCTGTACTGCCAGGATATAAAGACCAACTCATCAATATTGATGAATTGGAAGTGCCCAGCTTCAACTGGCTCAGGAAAACTGCCTTAGGAATTAAAACATAACATTATATATGTGTTTCAAAATCATAATGTTTATATTTGACTTGATTCCTTAGAGAATATTCTTGAAAATTGTTAGCCAAGAATAAAATATGTATAATTTACAGTCCGTCACAAATAAGAACCTCCACAGATTTGAATTGAAATTAAATTAGATTTCTTGTATATAAGTTGTACATACATTCTCAAATCTATATACATTTAAAATCTCTGCACATACCACTTTGATTAACATGTTAAGGAATAGATCACTGTAGACTGAAATAAAACTTGCAATACTTTTAAAAGATCATCATTCAATTTGATTGTGTGAAGTAAATGGAAAAGTAACCAGGAGCAAATATTTGTATTGAATATGTTGTTTTATTTTAGTAGGATGTTAATATGATTGGAGCAACCTGACTATTCATTAAATGTGGCTTCAGGGAACTCTCAGAGTGTAGTTCAGGGACAACTGTATTTGTGAGCCTGGTGTTATATATTCAGGATTTAAGAATG
The DNA here is from genome assembly GCF_030144855.1 of Hypanus sabinus. Classification (NCBI taxonomy): domain Eukaryota; kingdom Metazoa; phylum Chordata; class Chondrichthyes; order Myliobatiformes; family Dasyatidae; genus Hypanus; species Hypanus sabinus. The sequence continues at coordinate 81,954,379 of NC_082710.1, read as the reverse complement.
TTTAATGCCATTTGCAGTACACCAGTGTAAAAGAGAATAAAATAATAGTTACTCCAGATCGAGAGCAGTAAGAAAGAAAGATAAGGAACATAATAACAAAAAGTACAACTACTATAAATACATAAGTTAACTTATATACATTGTTTGATTGTATGCCTATAAAGAGGTGCTAGTCACAGGAGTGTTTGTACATATCTTGACAGGTTTTAAGCCAGGATGGGTATGTAAATGTCAGAGTTCCATCCCTGAAGAGTATTGTAATGGATATTCACATTTCATGGCTCAAGAGGTTTATTGCTAACCACAGTTTTCTACCACAGCAGCATGACCTTTCCAAAGGGTCACAGTTGTTTGTGACAACATTAAACTTATAACAAATATCCTTTCCTCAATTTCATGATATAAACAAGAATCAGTCTTCAGTTCTTAATGTAAATTGCAAGCAATAATCAGTTTAAAATTACTTACACTAGGAGATGTAGTCTGCAAAGTGAATTGAACGTGAGACTTTTTGTCTGCATTAGCCACACAAAACACAATGGCCTTATGTTAATTGGCCCATATTAAACCAGGCAATTATATCTAAGTTACTTGCACTATTGTCCTCTGAAGCTTTTAGACCATTTGTGTTAATTACTGTGTCCCAGCAAAGGTCACTTAGTAGAAAACAGTATAAATATTAGGAAGCATTGGGTACCACTGGAATGAGAAGGAGAATACAGGGTAATAGAGAAGAAATAGAATTCAATCCTCAGCTTTTCAATTCTATGACGAACAATTCGTTCATCTGCAACTTGTTGTAATGTTCTTTTAGTTCGCAATAATCATGACTGTGTTTGGAAATCCTTTGTAGTTTGTAAATTCAGAAGTCTTTTGTAAATCAGAAATCCTTTGTGAGTGTTAAATGCGTGTTAAGAACTACAGTATTTGTCTAATTTGTCTATTTGTTATCATTAAAAGTCAAATAAACTGTGCAAAACATACTGGTAGCTGTAAGTATCTCCTCCTTTGTGGGGTGTGATAGGACCCACCACACAAGCAGTGGGTATTAGCAGCTGGGCCTTGTCACAGACACCAGAGAGAATGGTAAACTAATCCCTGAGGAGTAGTGGATACAGTATAACTTCCCTGCAGAGAGGTACCTGTAGATACAGTACTCTGCAAATGTCGGGTACATATATATAGCCAGGATGACTAAAACTTTTGCATAGCACTATAGTAATTTTATGGATTGCACGATACCGCTGAAAAAAAAACAAATTTCACAACATATGTGAGTGATGTTTCAACATATGTTTCACAACATACCTGATTCTGAAATGGGTCCCTGCTGTAGACTGAGAGTGGGAGGAGGGCAGAGAGAGGGGAATCATGGCTGGGAAAAGGGGAAAGCAGAGAGAAGGAAGCAGGAAGCACCAGAGAGACATTTTGTAATAATCAGTAAACCAATTGTTTGGAGTCAAGTGACCTTGCCTGGTGTCTCTGCACTGGTGCTACCCAGCCCCCCCACCCCCACAGCCCTCCTGTCCCACACCCCTCCCATGGCACTCTACTCTCGCAATTCCCAACATCCTTTGCTCCTGCCAGATTTACAAGCTCACTTTCTGCTCCATGTTGACAAATACAGTACTGTGGAGAAGCTTTAGGCACCCGTGCTATATATACGCAACTGGGACTTTTGCACTGTATTGTATCTATATCGCATAAGGCTTTAAATTTCCTTTTGAGTTTAGGGCATTGTGGTTAGGGAACCAAATTTCAACACATTATGAGTGAACAAGATCTTTTACAACCACAGATTCGGCAGCACAGCAGATACAGCAATTGCGCTCATGAGTATGCATGTGTCAGCTAATTATTATTTCATTGTGATAGTATTGAGCTCCATTCTTTCTGTTGTAGTGCTTGTCAAGACTTGAAACCAGCACAGCAATACTTCGCTGCCTGCTTACATTCGGCCTTGCCTGAGAAATTGGACTGTTGAGTCAACTGACTCTGAAGACTAGCCGTATTCGTTTTATATTTAGTTATTCCTTTCAGCCGCAGTGTCGGCTTCATTTTCCATTTGAGAGTTTTAGTTAACGGCCCTGTTTGGCCTAGCGTTTATTGTTTTCTTTTCCCTCTAACTCTGTTCACATTAAAGTCTGTGAATTATCGACCCGCTTCAGTGTCTCTCTGAACCCAGTGACAGATCTAGTTTCAGCAACAACACAGCAGTTTACAGTTAATACTATTATCTAATATTCCTCTATATATATCCAATTTTTTAAATTTAATTTCCCTGGCTATTGTGGTGAGATTCAAGCACATGTATTTAGAAGCTGGTACAGAAACCAAACCATGAATCTACAGGGATATGATTCAGAAAAAGTCGATTGGAAATATATGCTTGAGTGTATGACAATGTCAGAGCATTTAAGATGGAGATTGTAAGGGTTCAGATTAATAGTGTTCCCACACATCAAAGAATGGGGCTTCAAAAGTTGGGTGTGCAGAATAAAGGCAATAAAGTTGAGGAAGACAGTAAATTAAATCTGCATGAAATCTTTCAGGTTCAGAGCAGGTACATAAGGTGTGAAAGAAAAATGAAGAGTAGTTTTTATATTAGCCAGAAAATGGAATAGGAGAGCAAAGAGATTCAAATCAAGTGGTACGAAATAGCAGCGATACCAGAGACTGCAGATGCTGCAGTCTGGAGCAACAAACAAGCTGCAAGTCATGTATCATCAGCACAGGGATGGAAACCATCAACATTTTGGGTCACCTGGACTCCCACAGAAGAACATTTGGTTGTGGAAGTGAGTCTAGGTGAGAATATAGTCTAAGGACAGGAGAGAAATAGCAATGACAGAAGGGAGCAGTGAGACAGGGTTGTTGAATGGAGGAGAAGCCATATTCAAAATGAGCATACCTTGAAGAGACTTCACAGTGGAACAGTAAAATGGAGCAATGAGAAATATGCTGGAGGAACTTAGAAAGTTAGGCAGCATCAGGGAAATGCTTCAAGTTGTGGCCCTTCATTTCAACTCTATTGACTAAAGTTAGAATACTGATTAAAACAAAGGGAAACAATGAGAGGTTTAAATGAAGTGAATAAATTTATTGAGAGACCAGGACAGAATGAATTGGCTGGAATTCTTTCACTTACTAACAACAACAGCAACTGAGATAAGTTGCTGATAACAACACAATCAGGATAAGTGCTAATAAAAGGTTAATGCAGAATTGTTTTCAGCTGAAAAGGTTTTGAGGAATTTAGAACTCACTGCTAAAACCGTGGAAGAGAGAAAAACAGATCTTGGTCCAAAAAAAAAGAGTACATAAACACGCTCTCAAAGCTTTATAACACGCAATGATATAGAGCAAAACTTTGGAAGTACAATTAATCAAGAAAGCTCTCTAGTAAGCATTGAGATAATGGAAAGAACTTTCTTGAATTTCTCAAATATTTCTCAAATTTCTTGAAATGTAAAGAAAGGCAGAATAGATTGGATAAACTAAATGTTGTGCACGGTTAATGAAACACAATTACAGCTCAAGGCATCAGAGTTCAGAGTTCAATTCTGGTGTCCTCTGTAGGAAAGTTTCTATGTTTTCCCATGAGCATTTGTGTTCTTCCAGGTGCTCCAGTTTCATCCCACAGTCCAATAACAGCAGTGGATGAATTGGTCATTTTAAATTGTCCTGTGATTAGGCTAGGGGTAAATAGGTGAGCAGTGCAACTTGTTGGGCCAGAGGGGGCCTGTTCTGCATGGTTACTGTAAATTAATAAAATAAATAAACAAATGTAGAGAATTATCCTCCCCAATAAAGACTTTTGTTTTGCAATATACATGTAAAAGGCTGAATGACAGTAAACTTGAACTTAATCTTGAATTTGAAATGTGATTTGTATAAATGTAATTAAAAAATTAATTGGAGCAAAGTTCATCTATTTTTTAGAAAAATCTGTTCAACAGCTGATTTAATGCAAGGACAGAAACTACATTTCAATGATACATCTTCCTTGAACAAACTACTTGAGGAAAGTGGCTGCAGCTATGTTTGCAATTAGGTGATCTATCAAGTTAAAAAAGAATGGATTAGCTTCAGTATTCCTTCGCATACCTTGTAATCTATAACCGTTTATACATGCCATACAGTTGTATGGTGCTTAGCTAACTAAAACATTTAGGATCATGAAATTCATTATAAAAATCATACACTATAAGATAGATCAAGTTGCATTGAATTTGTACAGAACTTTGGTTAGGTTACAAGTGAAGAGAATTATGCTCAAATCTATCTCAATATGTGTGTGTGTGTGTGTGTGAGATCGATCTCTCTCACTCTTCTTCTCTCTCCCTTCTTCTTCTGTCTCCCCCCCCCCGCCCCCGCTCCCTCGCCCTCTCTTTCTCTGTCTGTCTGATCGTGCAGTGAACAAAGGTGATGCCCCACAGACAGTTCACAAAACTATTTCTTTTGAGAGGCCTCTCACTCCTCTGACTCGATGCTACTGGAGTCCTGGGTCTTGGGTAAAGTTTAGCTGATATGGTTTGTGGATTGGACTGTCGTTCATGGTCTGTTGTGGTTCTGGAGTCTCCATTTTTTATTACTATTTTGTGCATTTTTGATCGAGGCTAACTGGCTCTGTGACCTGCAGTTAATGAACTACACAGCGACAAATTGAACTGAACTGAACTAAGCTGGACTCTTCTAGACTATTTCAATGACTGTGAATTGATGTTTTATATCCTGTGTTTCCAACTCATTTGTGTAATTTGTTCTTCTCTTTTACATTTTGGGTGTTCAATGTTTTAAAGACCATAAGAGCATAAGACATAGGAGCAGAAGTAGGCCATTCCGCCCATCAAGTCTGTGCCATCATTCCATTATGGTTGATCCTGGAGCCCACTCAAACCCATACACCTGCATTCCCATCATATCCTTTGATGCCCTGACCAATCAGGAAACTATCAACTTCCACCTTAAGCATACCCATGAACTTGGCCTCCATCACAGTCCGTGGCAGAGCATCCCACAGATTTACTACCCTCCGGCTAAAATAATTCCTCCTTACTTCTGTTTTAAAGTGTCACCCCTCAATTTTGAAACTGTGTCCTCTAGTTCTGGACACCCCCACAACAGGAAACATCCTCTTCACATGCATCCTATCTAATCCTTTCAACATTTGGTAGGTTTCAATGAGATTCCCCTCCCCTCCCCAGTTCTTCTAAATTCCAGTCAGTACAGGTCCAAAGCTGCCAAACACTCTTCTCATATTAATCCCTTCATTCGCAGAATCATCCTCATGATCTCTGGACTCTCCCCAATGGCAACACATCCTTTTTGTGATATGGCACCCAAAACTGTTGACAATACTCCAAGTGTTGCTTGACTAGCGTCTCGTAAAGACTCAGCATTATCTCCTTGCTTTTATATTCTATTCCCCTTGAAATAAATGCCAACATTGCATTTGCCTTCTTTGCCACAAACTCAACTTGCAAATTAACCTTCTGCAAACACGAGGAAATCTGCAGTTGCTGGAAATTCAAGCAACACACACAAAATGCTGATGGAATGCAGAATCTACAGGAAGAAGCACTGTCGAATCCCTTGTCCATTCATACCCCCAGTCCCTTCCCACCGATCTCCCTCCTGGCACTTATCCTTGTAAGCAGAACAAGTGCTACACCTGCCCTTACACTTCCTCCCTCACCACCATTCAGGGCCCCAGACAGTCTTTCCAGGTGAGGCGACACTTCACCTGTGAGTCGGCTGGTGTGGTATACTGTGTCCGGTGCTGCTGGTGCAGCCTTTTATATATTGGTGAGACCCGACGCAGACTGGGAGACCGTTTCGCTGAACACCTATGCTTTGTCTGCCAGATAAAGCAGGATCTCCCAGTGGACACACATTTTAACTCCACGTCCCATTCCCATTCTGATATGTCTATCCATGGCCTCCTCTACTGTCAAGATGAATCCACACTCAGGTTGGAGGAACAACACCTTATATTCCGTCTGGGTAGCCTCCAACCTGATGGCATGAACATTGATTTCTCTAACTTCTGTTAATGCCCCTCCTCCCTTTCTTACCCCATCCCTGATTTACTTATTTCCCCCCCCTCCTTTTTTTTTCTCTCTCTGCCCATCACTCTCAGCCCGAAATTTCGACAGTGCTTCTTCCAATTAACCTTCTGGGAGTCTTGCACGAGGACTCCCAAGTTCCTCTGCACCTCTGATGTTTGAACCTTCTCCCCATTTGGATAATAGTCTGCACTATTGTTCCTTTTAACAAAATGCATTTCCCAACTGCATTCCATCTGCCACTTTTTTGCCCATTCTTCCAATTCGTCTAAGTCCTTTTGCAATTATATTGCTTCCTCAGCACTACCTACCCTTCCACCTATCTTTGTATCATCTGCAAACTTTGCCACAAAGCCATTAATTCCATTATCCAAAGCACTGACAAACAATGTGTAAAGCAGTGGTCCCAATACTGATCTCTGATTTCTTTGAACGGGTACCATGGTGTTTCTTTCCTTCATGGCTGTCTGTGGGAAGGCAAATTTCATGGATGTAAGCTGAATATATTTTGATAATAAATGTATTTTGAACCATGCACTCTCCCCTGCTGGGTATACCTAACATCAACTTTTTAAAATTGTTTTTAAATTTATTGACAAAAGTAGGGAATAAGCCTTTCTGGCCCTTTGGGCCAGGCCACCCAGTTATCACTGATTTAATCCTAGTCTAATCTTTGGACAATTTACAAAAACCAATTAGTCTACCAACTGGTTTGTCTTTGGACTGTGGGAGGAAACTGGGGCAGCCAGGGAAAACTTACGTGGTCATGAGGAGAACTTGCAAACTCCTTATAGGCGCAGTGGGAATTGAACCCGGGTCACTGGTAATGTAAACTGTTGTGCTAACCGCTATGCTACCACACCACCACAAATTTTAAAAGATTTATCTTTCACTCAAAGAGTAGCTTTAATTGTGAATTCACGTTCTGTGAGAATTAATAGATAATTTCAACGGGAAATTAATAGTCACCCTGCGCTCTTTTAACACAGTTAATATTTCAGACCTGTTATCCTTCATCAGACCTCAGAAAAGAAATTAAAGAAATGTAATTTAAAGTGATGATAAAGTGGTAGAATATCAAAAGGGAATTAGTTAAGTACCTTGTTGAAAGTAGTTATAACTCTGTGGGGACGAAGCAATGGTATGGTACTGACAGGATTACTCCAATGAAATCCTGATGGGTCAAATGCCTGAATAATACTATGATTCTGATTCAATAGCATAGATGGTAGAGCCGTAGAGCTCAGAAACAGGTCTTTTAGACCAGAACATTTATCCTGATCCTTTTCCCCATATTGGTCCTGTGTCTTTCTACCTATTTGAGTGTGTGTCTAAATGTTTCTTATACACAGTAATTGCATTAACCCCACTACATCCTGTGGCAGTGACTTCCAAACATGTGCTACTCTCCGTGTGAAAAAGACTTTCCCTTCAAATTTTCTCACTTTAAGCCTCTTGATTTTGATTTGCTTATCAGAAGAAAAAGATCCTGACTATCTACCCTATTGACATTTCTTCTGACTTCTTATACAGCTGTCAGTTCACTCTCAGCTTTGTTCACTCTCGGGAAAGCAAGTGCAACCAATCAGAACTGCCTTCATAACTCAAGTTCTCCAATCAAAGCAACATTGAATCTCCTCTGCAGTCTCTGCAGCACAACCATATCCTTCCTATAGTGCTGAAATCAGAACTTCACACAATATTCCATGTGCTATGTTTTATAAACTTGCAATATAATATCCCAATTTTTATAATCTATCCCCTGACCTGTGAAGGCAAGCATACCACATGCCTTCTTACAATTCTATTTACCTGATTTGAAACAACTGTGGACTTGAATTTCAAGGTTCATCATTATTCCTATAATATGCTTGCTTCAACAGTAGGTTTCCAATGGGCAGGTGGTGGATTTACTTTTGCAAAACATGTAAAACTGTTCTTACTTATTTTCTACCTTTCACTCTCTTCTTGATAAAAGCTCTATTGCAGCATTATTGTAACATGAACCTGTAGAATCCATATACAACAGAATTTCAATCAGTTCTTGGACTTTGACAGAGAACAGTTAGGAGTGAGAATGAGAATAATCTAAAACATCTGTTATGAATGTACCACAGCTCTGAGGGGCTGAAGGAGCGGGAGCAGCCCTCTCCTTCCAGAGAATCGCAAGATCGCTATTAATTCGGGTCTCGGAAGTGAGAGACAATGCAACGGTTCTGGCCATTGTTCTTAGAGGCACCTGTGTGTCCCTACTACGTGACAGCTACCATGGGCATGGACACCCTCGGGCAATGTGGGAGTGGAGTTTGCATCCCCCTACTTTGATGAACACCTATAACTCTGCAAGTAAAGATAAAAGCGGACTGCAGGAGGCAGTACTCTAGCGATGCACCAGAGGAACTTGCTCGCTCAACGCTCCCGTGAGAGCTGGAAGCCACTCAACGCCACGTGTGCTCCTAACTCCTTTGCCTGGGGAGCGAGTGGCTGATAATACCGAGAAGGACTTCGAACTAACAATGGGGAAACCAACGCTCCCCTGATTTTTAATGGAGTGGCTTCATAAAGACACGGGCAAGTTTTCTTTTCGTTTTCACCGATCCCTCTAAAACACATGAAACCCAACGATTCCTCGAAAGGCTGAAGTCTGCAGACTTCTGAATGACTTTTTATATTTCCAATGGACAAAAATATTATCACCTAGACAATAGCCGAGATTACTTCTTAATGATGATTATGACTATACCCGCGCTTTAGATTGAGTATTGGTGATGTGCATTATCTGAATGTTTGCATTAATCTTACTTTTTGCCCCTTTATAAATAAAAACGTTTGAAAATAGTGACATCAGACTTCAACGGACCTCTCTATCTTTGCTGGTAAGTTCTCCAGTTACGGGATACGTAACAACTTGGGGGCTCGTCCGGGATTTGACATTAAATTGGGAGGCATTAAATCTGTTTACGCAGGTAGCCAGACGGGAAACCAGCAAAGATGGACGTGGGTGAATTTATGGAAAAACCGACGGTGCTAGAGGCAGCCACCAAATCAGACTTGTTAAATTTAGCAAAGGGGTTGAACCTCGCAGAAGTGAGGTCGTCCATGAAAAAGCGGGAGGTACGAAGGGCCATAACTCAGTATTACATTGGGAAGAATGTGTTTGAAGATGAGGTATTGGGAGATATCCCTGAAAAAGTACCATCAAGTGGGATGGTTCAGTTAGAGGTGGAGAAATTAAGGTTGGAAAGTGAAATTAAGTTAAAAGAGCTGGAAGCGGCGGAGAGAGAGAAAGAAAGGGTTGAGAGAGAGAGAGAAAGGCAAAGACAGCATGAAATTCACCTAAAGAAGCTAGAAGCAGAAGAGAAAGAGAAACAGAGTCAACATGACTGGGAAATTGAGAAGATGAGGAACGAGCGAAGAGATCAAGGGTTAGACCAAGCAGAGCGGTTTAATGTTAGTAGGGAGTTGAGATTGGTGCCCCCTTCGAGGAGACAGATGTCGATAGTTATTTCTTGCTTTTTGAAAAGGTGGCAGTAAATCAAAAGTGGCCAAAAGAGCAGTGGGTGGCGTTGTTACAAAGTGTGTTAAAGGGGAAGGCCCAACAATCATATGCGGCGTTGTCCCTGGAGGAGGGAGGAGCGGAGAATTATGATGAGGTAAAGAAGGCCATTCTCCGGACTTACGAATTGGTACCTGAGGCCTATAGACAAAAGTTTAGAAATTTAAGGAAAGGGTGGAATCAAACATATACCGAGCTAGCCCATGAAAAGGGGATGCTCTTGGACCGTTGGTGCACCACAGAAAGGGTGGACGAGGATTATGGGCGTCTCACGGAGTTGTTTTTGATTGAGGAATTTAAAAGTTGTGTTCCGGAGGAGATCCGGATGTATTTGAATGAGAAGCCGGATAAGTCCATTTCAGAATTTGCCAGGTTTGCGGACGAATATGTCCTAACCCACAAGACAAAGACTTCCTCGAATAAAGGTCCCTAGAGAGAACGTGGCAATGATCGAGAAAGTCCGACGAGTGAGGCAGAGGTCCCACCGGGAGCTAGCGGTAAGGTTGAGGGGGAAAGGCAAGACGGCCAGAGGGTTCCGGGTTTGACCTGTTTTAATTGTGGAAAGGAGGGGCACATTGCATCTCGGTGCTTTGCTCCGAGAAAGGAGATAGGAAGAGGGAAAGCCGCAGTCCCTATCGGGTGCGCCGTGGTAATCAGCAAATCGACCAGAGAGCTGAGGGTAGACAGAGTACGAGAAGACTCTGGGAGTTGTCTGTCACACGGAACCGTGTCTGTGATGGAGGGAGACACACCAGTTCCAGTACAAATCTGGAGGGATACGGGCGCTGAACTATCCCTGGTTAGCCGTAAGGTACTAGAATTTGGTCGGGAAACGGGCATGGTAAAGGTGGAAGGAATAAATAAAAGGATAGAAATGGTGCCCTTATATAAGGTCATTCTGGATTGTGAGCTGGTGTATGGATCAGTTGAAATAGGGGTACCCTCAGAATTCCCGAGAGCTGACGTGGACATCCTGCTGGGGAACGACTTAGCAGGGGGTAAGGTTTGGTCAGGAATGCTGCCGACCTGCCGACCGGAGAGTGTGGTGGCCCTGCCCCTAGCGCCCAAGGACGATCTCGCCGGCGGGATCACTCACAGCATGTCGAGAGAGACAGCTGTGAACGAGAGCAGTTTAAATCTGGTCAGTTTTGATTTGGCCAAGACGTCTTTGCTGACCCTGTGCCATGAGGGTTTAGAGGGTGGTAAGACGAAGAGTAGTAAAGTGAAAGGGCATAAAGGAAAGGAGATAGATCTGCCTTTAGCGAAGAGAAAGGTCCTAAAGGTAGGAAATAAAGATGAGAAACAGATAAAGCTGTTAAAAGGTCCAGAGTTGGACATGGATGATCTGTCTGGTTTGGCAGAATTGTTTGAAGAACTTGAGAGTTCTAAAGGTGTTCCCGATAATGAGAGGAGGGCAATCCTAGATGGAAAGGGTACCCTTGCCTCGAAGGAGTCTGCTGAAAAGGCCGAGGAGGTTGTTTCAGCTCTCAGGGTTGCGCCTTCCCCGGGTGGGAGCTGCACAGAGAGTAACTGGGAGGATCGGGGGAAGTTAGAATTTGAAAAAGGTACGGGTGTTGAAAGCCTGGAAGAGGCCAATGTCCCGTTTGAGTGCGTCCGAGATGGGGATGCACGAGGTGCTGAACCTGGTAACGGAGCTCAGAAGAAGTCTGAGGTATCTGATTCAGTGGAACTAGGCGGCCGTCCTTGTGGGTCAGATAGACTTGGTTCAGTGGGAAAAGGTTAACCATGGTAACCGGGGGAAGTGTGAGTTCCCCGGTGTTTGTACTCGAAGGTGGGTTCAAAGTTAACGCAGAATTTAAGAATGGGGGGGTGAGGATTGTTAGTGAAGGAAACGGAAAGTCTGTAGTTTCCAAATCGAAGGAAGAAATCTTAAACCTGGCAGATCGCTCACAGAGTGAGCCGGGGAATAGTGGGGCCCCCCACTCTATTGTTATGCCAGGGTGGGGTGTGAAAAGGCTGCCTTCGACATGCTACTTGAGCGAAAAGTTCGAATCAAACACCAATAGCCTGAAGGGGACTGATAAAAGGGCTAGCCACCTGGGTAAAATCAAAGAATTGGGTGGAAAGGGTCTAAGTTTGGGGCATGGTGTTGCAAAAATAACCCCGATGAACGAGGCTGGCAGGAGTTCACCACGAAAAATTACTCAAGTTCCCCATGGGGGGGCTCGCCGAAAAAGAGGCGATGGTTAATGGAGATGCCATTGTTAGACAGCCAAGCAGGTTGAACGGGTTTGCGCCAAAGCCTGTGAATAATAAAGACAGCCCCTTTTGGAGACCTGCTGGTTACGTAAAATGACTGAAACGATCAGTGTTCGCATAAACTTTTGTAAATGCACCGAAGCTAAGGTCACACCTCCTTAGTTCTGTTGTGAAAAAAAATAATAATAATAATAAATAGATGGTTATTGATGGTTATGGTCTGATGCTACTTTAGTACGGTATGTGATTTTAAGATATTAAAGAAAGGGGCACTGTAATCTTTAACTATTTAGATACTGACTTGAATGTATAACGGTAGTATCCTGTGAAGAGAAAAAGCTTGGGTATTGTGTTAAATTAAAAATCCTGGAAGACACTGTACAACTCCATTTTTTTACCGCTGGTAAAAAAAACGCGGTTTTTAGAGGGGAGGTGTTATGAAGGTACTACAGCTCTGAGGGGCTGAAGGAGCGGGAGCAGCCCCCTCCTTCCAGAGAATCGCAAGATCGCTATTAATTTGGGTCTCGGAAGTGAGAGACAATGCAACGATTCTGGCCGTTTTTCTTAGAGGCACCTGTGTGTCCCTACTACGTGACAGCTACCATGGACATGGACACCCTCGGGCAATGTGGGGGTGGAGTTTGCAATCCCCTACTTTGATGGACACCTACAACTCTGCAAGTAAAGATAAAAGCGGACTGCAGGAGGCAGTACCCTAGCGATGCACCAGAAGAACTTGCTCACTCAACGCTCCCGGGAGAGCTGGAAGCCACTCAACGCCACGTGTGCTCCTAACTCCTTTGCCTGGGGAGCGAGTGGCTGATAATACCGAGAAGGACTTCGAACTAACAATGAGGAAACCAACGCTCCCCTGATTTTTAACGGAGTGGCTTCATAAAGACACGGGCAAGTTTTCTTTTTGTTTTCACCGATCCCTCTAAAACACGTGAAACCCAACGATTCCTCAAAAGGCTAAAGTCTGCAGACTTCTGAATGACTTTTTATATTTCCAATGGACAAAAATATTACCCCCTAGACAACAGCCGAGAGTACTTCTTAATGATGATTATGACTATACCCGCGCTTTAGATTGAGTATTGGTGATGTGCATTATCTGAATGTTTGCATTAACCTTACTTTTGTGCCCCTTTATAAATAAAAACGTTTGAAAATAGTGACATCAGACTTCAACAGACCTCTCTATCTTTGCTGGTGAGTTCTCCAGTTACAGGATACGTAACACATCTTAAATGAAGAATTCACTGTACTCAGTTATATTCTTACTAATATGAAACTTGGGATGCTGACATTTCCCTGAAGCATAGCAATGCTGGAGCTATGGATGTTTAAGGCACTTAATGGACAATTGAAATCTATTCAATTTTCACACTGATGTTTAGGCTTTACAGTTCCTTGGATCCTTTGTGCACTGTCTGTACCAACACTCAGTGGTCACTTTATTAAGTACATTTATACAGGTGTTCATTAATGTAAATATCTAACCAGCCAATCATGTGACAGAAGCTCTATGCGTAAAAGCATGCAGACCAAACATCAGAATAGGGAAGAAATGTGATCTAAATGACTTTGACCATGGAATGACTGTTGGAGGATTGAGGATGGTTTGAGTTTCTCAGAAATTGATCTCCCAGGATGTTCACGCAGAACATTTTCCAGAGTTTGCAGAGAATGGTGCAAGAAACAAAAGAGCATTGAGTGAGCAGCAGTTCTGTGGGCAAACAAGCCTTGTTAATGAGAGAGATCAGAGGAGAACAGCCAGACTGGTTCAAGCGAAGGAAAGTGACAATCATCAGATAAACTTCTGCTACTTGTCAAACCTTAACATGGATGGCCTGCAGCAGCAGAGGACCATGAATGTACATTTAGTGGCCACTTTATTAGGTGCAGGAGATACCTGTTTGCTGCTACTAACAGATTTTTCATTACTCCATAACACGCCTTACTTGTGCCATAAAAACAAACTCTACTTGTCTTGACATTTTCTCTCAATCATAGCTAAGTACTTTTCATGGAGTCTCCTATAAAATGTTAAATTGGCAGGAACCTGCGACTGTTCAATCAATGGGAACACTGGCCATGGCTAGTAGAAGATCTATTGTGTCTCCAAAGCCTGAGGAGGAATTTCTCACCATAAAATTACCTACAGGTGTCCCCCCCTTTACAAAGGTAGAGCATTCCTGTGAAACCTTTCTTAAACTGAAATGGTGTAAAGCAAAGAACCATTAATTTATATGGGAATAGTTTTCATAAAGGTGAAAATCCTCTTTGTAATGTGAAAACAGGTCAATAATGTAGGTCTTTGATAAAAGTGATGTGGCGTAAAGTGAACATTCGTAAAACTGGGGACACCTATAATTTAGTTCGCATTTAGAGTTACAGTATAGAATAGGGCCTTCTGTCCTTTCAAGACACACCACCCAACAACCCTCTATTTAACCTTTGTCTAATCATGGGACAATTTTCAATGACTAATTAGCTTACCAACTGGCATGTCTTTGAACTGTGAGAGGAAACCAAAGCACGTAGAGAAAACCCATGCATTCCATTGGGAGGACATGCAGACTCCTTACAAATGATGTCAGAATTGAACAAAATCTGATGCCCCAAACTGAAATTGTGTTGTGCTAACAATTATGTTATGGTGGTGCCCAAGTGTTGTTTTAACGAGTGGTGTTAAACCCAATTACATTTTAAATTTATTTCCAATGCTCCAGTATTAATTTCAATTTGTTAATGTCCTTATTTTCATTATCTACACAGCAACACTTGGAACAAAGTAATTAATCGATTTCGGTTTAAGATATTTTAAAATATCGTCAATTCATGTGCATCTTGGTCTGAGAATACATCTGAATTCAATCTCATTAGTTTATCAATTTTCTACATATATTAATCCCTGCAAATCTTATCTCTACTCTAATCTCTGGAGATGGTGTTAGTGCTGATATCCTATCAGCCTTTATCCAATGTAATATCCAAAGTAAAAATTAGAACTATAGCCATTCAGCAACATTATCCTCTGCTGTAATGATCAAAACTGGAGTTCAACAGCTTTCTTTTTTTTAATCATGCTCACTATTTACTAAAATAAATTACAACAGTGATACTACATTCTGTTTATTTTTCTCCAACCTTGTTGCTTCTCATATTTCTGCAGCAGCTTTCCTTATTATACTGGGGGGGTGCAAGCAATGGATCACCAAAACACCCTATAATATGAAGACCGTAAGACGTAAGAGCAGAATGAGGCCATTTGGCCCATCGAGTCTGCTCTGCCATTTCATCATGGCTGATGCATTTTCCTCCCCACCTCATTCTTCTGCCTTCTCCCCATAAGCTTTCATGCCCTGATGAATCAAGAACCTATTAACCTTTGCCTTAAATGCACCCAATGACCTGGCCTCCACAGCCCCCGTGGAATTCACAGATTCACCACCCTCTGGCTAAAGAGAACGTTAAGTACAAAACTGCCATTGCAATTATTTGTATCATGCTTGTGGGTAGAAATTCGCCAGCAATTTACAAAAAAAAATTAGTTTTAAGATCGTAAGACTTAGGAGTAGTATTATGCCATTTGTCCCCTTGTTTTTGCTTCACAACTTATTAATTATCTTCTCAACCCCATCCCCCTGCATTCTCCCATAACTTCTACACCCTGACTAATCAAGAACCTATCAACGTCCACTTTAAACACAGTATACCCAATGACTTGGCTTCCACAGCTATCTTTGGTGATGAATTCCACAGATTCACACCCTTCTGGCTATAGAAATCCCCTCTCATCTCTGTTTTAAATGGAAGTCCCTCTATTCTGAGGCTATGTCCCCTGGTACTCTACTGCCCCACTAAAGGAAACACCACTCTTCATCCACTTTATCTAGGCCTTACGATATTCGACAGATTTCAATGAGATTCCACCCCTGCCTCTAATTCTTCTGAACTCCAGTGAGGACAGGCCCAGAGCTGTCAAATGCTCGTCATTATTTAACCTTTTTATTCCTGCAATCATTCTTGTGAACTTCCTCCGAACCCTCTCCAGTGGCAGCACATTTTTTTCTTAGATAAGTGGTCCAAAACTGCTCAGAATACTCCACGTGCATCTGAAGAAAGAAAATGCAGTGAAGAAAGCAACCAGCGACTGTGACTCCAGCCTTGAACTCCAGGCCGGGTCTTCACATGCTGTGATTGTGAATCCCGTCTCCCCTTCCCCCACCACCACTCTGCAATCCCCTCTCCTTCAGATCCCATCATCAGCTCCTGGGCCCTCAGAGGCTCCATCTTCCTCTCACCCCAACCCTTCCCTCTCCACTGACACCACCAGCCTCCCTCCCCCGCTGATCCCATCGCTCATCCGTGCCGGGTCTTTACCATCCCCTCCAACCTTCAACTCTCTGAGGCAGAGCGCTCTGACCTCAGAAAGGGCCTCACCTTTGTCCCCCTTCACCCACACCTCAGCGAGTTCCACGTATGCCATGATGCTGAACTCTTCTTCCGCCGGCTCCATCGCCGAGATTACTTCTTTGACAAGGACTCTCCTACCCCCACCAATGACCCCTTCTTCCGTCTTCAATCCTCCTCCTCTTCATGGACACCCCGCTCTGGTCTTCTGCCCACTCTGGATCTCTTTATTGATAATTCCCGATGGGACATCAACTGTCTCGACTTCACCACACCCTGTTCCAATTCCAACCTCACTCCATCCGAACGCTCTGCTCTCCGCTCCCTCCGCACCAATCCCAACCTCACTATAAAACCCGCTGATAAGGGGGGAGCTGTTGTTGTCTGGCATACTGACCTCTACCTGGCCGAGGCACAGCAACAACTCTCTGATACCACCTCTTATATACCCCTTGATCATGACCCTACTAAGGAGCACCAGGTCACTGTCTCCTATACCATCACCAACTTTATCAGCTCTGGGGATCTCCCTTCCACTGCCACCAACCTCATAGTTCCCACACCCCTCACTTCCCGTTTCTACCTCCTACCCGAGATTCACAAACCTGCCTGTCCAGGTAGACCTATTGTCTCAGCTTACTCCTGCCCTACTGAACTTATTTCTGCATACCTTAGCACTTTTTTATCCCCCCTTGTTCAATCTCTTCCTACCTATGTATGTGACACTTCTCATGCTTTGAATGATTTTAAGTTCCCTGAACCCCACCACATTATTTTCACCATGGGTGTTCAGTCCCTATATACCTCCATTCCCCACCAGGAAGGTCTCAAAGTCCTTCACTTCTTTTTGGATTTCAGACCTAACCAATTTCCCTCTACCACTACTCTCCTCTGTCTAGCTCAGGGGTCGGCAACCCGCAGCTCCGGAGCTGCATGCGGATCTTTCATCTCTGTGCTGCGGCTCCCTGTGGCTTTGGAAAATAAATGATGAGTATTTAATTAAAATGTATTTTATGTTAGTTTGTTAGTTTTTGAAATGTAATTCTAAATTTGAAGATTATGGTGATCTTGTACAAACTAAATAAAACGTGTTTTTTGTCGCTATTAATATACGTCACCACTGCCAACGCCTGAGTCCCGCCAGTGCGCGATTTCTTTAATTTTTCGATCCAAGGTCGGCTAACTATGGAGAATTCTAAAAAAAGAAAAATGACTGAAGAAAACAGAATGTTTAATGACACGTGGGCAGATTCATTTGCTTTCACTGCTAACGAGACTGGTTTACCGGTATGCTTAATATGCAATGAGAAACTAGCAAACAACAAGAAGTCAAAAGTCGCAAGACATTTCGAGAATAAACACGCAGCCTTTGCTCAAAAATATCTGGATGGAGATGAGAGAAAAAAGCCGTTTCGGAACTGATGCGGAAGTTTGATCTGAGCAAAAATCATTTCAAGAAGTGGACGAAGTCTGGAAAATCAACTACATATGCTAGTTTTCTCAGGGAATAGTCAGGCACGGGAAGCAGTTTACAGATGGTGAATATATAAAAGAATCTTTCATTAAGATTTCAAAACATCTATTCATGGACTTTAAAAACAAGAGTGAAATTGTGCAGAAAATCAGGGATATGCCCCCTCTCTGCAAAGACTGTCAAAGACAGAACCATAAAAATGGCAGAAGACATCACAAGACAGCAAATTAAAAACATCAATTCAGATGTGGCCTACTCAATTGCCTGTGACGAGTCTAAAGACAAAGGTGATATTGAACAAATAGGGCTGTTCTGCTGGTATGTAAGCTCTGCCGGGCCACAGGAAGAAATGATTGAGTTGCTACCTTTAAAAGGCCAAACATGGGGGGAGGACATCTGTGAGGCTGTCTTGAATTGTTTAAGAGCCAAAGGAATAAAGACCACCCACCTGGTGTCAGTAGCTACTGATGGGGCACCAAGTATGACAGGAGCGCACAAGGGTTTTGTGGCTTTACTGCAGAAGTTGCTGGATAGAAAGCTGCTGACTTTTCACTGCATCTTGCACCAAGAGGCACTGTGCGCTCAAACATTTCCTCCGGAATGCACAGAAGTAATGGATGTTGCCATTCAGATTGTCAATAAAATAATGGCAAAAAGTTTAAATCACCGTCAATTCCGTTTGTTACTGGACGAGCTGGAAAGCGCATATTCTGATCTCCTGCTGCACAACAAAGTCCGGTGGCTGTCAAGAGGGGAGGTGCTGAAACGCTTTGTCGCGTGTCTAGAAGAAGTGAAAACTTTCCTGGGCAGCAAAGGGCTCACCTTTCCTGAGCTGGAACAGCCAGAGTGGCTGGAAAAGCTACACTTCATGGTAGACATGACAGCGCACCTGAACATGCTGAACACAGCTCTTCAGGGGAAAGGATGCACAGCCCTGCACATGTTGGAGGATGTTTTGGCATTCGAGCGCAAGTTGACAGTGCTTGCCAGAGATTTACAGAAAGGCACATTGTCTCACTTCCCCAATTTGAGAGAGTTCAAACAAGCTCACGACATGATAAATTCGGAGTATTTACATTCTGCAATCATCGCAATGCAAACATCATTTGGGAAACGCTTCTGTGAGTTCAGAGAAGAAAAAAACACATTATCCTTTCCGGTCACTCCCCTAAGCATCGATCTGAATATGACTGCATTGGCAGGTGTAAGTCAACTTGATCTTGAGAAGGAACTGGCCGACATAGCCGACAAAGACATATGGGTGTCCAAGTTTAGACGCTTGACAGCAGACCTTGAAGATGTTGCCCGTCAGAAGGCCGTTCTTGCTCAGAATCACAAATGGAGTGATATTGAAAACCTCCCCAAACCGGACAAACTTGTGTTCCCAACATGGAATGCTATCCCCGACATTTATGTAAACATTATAAAGTATGCGCTTGGAGTCCTGTCGATCTTTGGATCCACATATGTATGTGAGCAGGTGTTCTCCAACATGAACTTTATTAAAAACAAACATCGCGCACGCCTCACAGATGACAGCTTGCGATCCTGTGTAAAGATGAAGGTGACGTCATACAGCCCTGATGTGCAGACACTGTGCGCTGAGGTCCAGGAGCAGAAATTCCATTAACCAAATATGATAAATATTTTAATTGCCTATTATTTTATGTATATTCATATTTTTTCATTGTTCAGTGAAACAGTCCTTTTATTTTTCAGGTTGACAGCTGGCTGACGTTATTTTTGGTTTGCTGCTGGCGGACAATTTAAGTTCGGCGTTTTTCATAAATAGAAGAAGGACTCAAATAGTCATTGAGTATTTTAATTAAAAGTAACCTTCAACCCCACGTCTTTTTTTCAGAGTTCAAAATGTTTTTGTTGCATGCAGAAATGTAATTTTGTTTTCTCTGCAGGAGTTCATTGATTTCATAAATGCAACACATTATAGTTTGTTTATACATAGCATAAAAGCACAAAAAACATTGTATGGAGGGTTATTTCATTTTAAATGTCAAACGGGTTTTGTGGCTCCAAGTGTTTTCGTTTCTGTGGGAAACGGGTCCAAATGGCTCTTTCAGTGTTAAAGGTTGCCGACCTCTGGTCTAGCGGAATTAGTCCTTACTCTCGATAATTTCTCCTTTGGCTCCTCCCACTTCCTCCAAACCAAAGGTGTAGCCATGGACACCCGCAGGGTCCCAGTTATGCATGCATTTTTGTTGGCTTTGTGGAACAGTCCATGATCCGTCTATACAGGTATCTGTCCCCCTCTTTTCCTTCACTACATTGATGACTGCATTGGCGCTGCCTCCTGCACGCATGCTGAGCTCATTGACTTCATTAACTTTGCCTCCAACTTTCACCCTGCCCTCAAATTTACCTGGCCCATTTCTGACACTTCTCTCCCCTTTCTTGATCTTTCCGTCTCCATCTCTGGAGATGGCTTATCTACTATAAGCCTATGGACTCTCACAGCTACCTTCTTCCACCATCAACTCTGCTCTCAAACGCATCTCTCCCATTTCCCGCACATCTGCCCTCACCCCATCCACCCGCCACCCCACTCGGGATAGGGTTCCCCTTGTCCTCACCTACCACCCCACCAGCCTCCAGGTCCAATGTAATTCTCCATAACTTCCGCCACCTCCAATGGGATCTCACTACCATGCACATCTTTCCCTCCCCACCCCCTTTCTGCTTTCCGCAGGGATCACTCCCTACGCGACTCCCTTGTCCACTCGTCCCCCCATTCCTTCCCACCGATCTCCCTCCTGGCACTTATCCTTGTAAACGGAACAAGTGCTACACCTGTCCTTATACTTCCTCCGTCACCACCATTCAGGGCCCCAGACAGTCCTTCCAGGTGAGGCGACACTTCACCTGTGAGTCTGCTGGTGTGGTATACTGCGTCCGGTGCTCCCAGTGTGGCCTTTTATATATTGGTGAGACCCGACGCAAGACTGGGAGACTGTTTCACTGAACACCTACGCTCTGTCCGCCTGAGAAAGCAGGATCTCCCAGTGGTCACACATTTTATTTCCACGTCCCATTCCCATTCTGATAAGTCTATCCATGGCCTCCTCTGCTGTCAAAATAAATCCAAACTCAGGTTGGAGGAACAACACCTTATATACCGGCTGGGTAACCTCCAACCTGATGGCATGAACATTGACTTCTCTAACTTCCGTTAATGCCCCTCCTCCCCATCTTACCCCATCCTTGACATATTCTGTTGTTTGTTTTTCTCTCTCTCTGCCCATCACTCTGCCTGTTCTCCGTTTCCCTCTGGTGCTCCCCTCCCCCTTTCTTTCTCCTGAGGCCTCCCGTCCCATGATCCTTTCCCTTCTCCAGTTCTGTATCCCTTTTGCCAATCACCTTTCCAGCTCTTAGCTTCATCCCACCCCCTCTGGTCTTCTCCTATCATTTCACATTTCCCCCTCCCCCTCCTACGTTGAAATCTCTTAGTATCTTTCTTTTCAGTTAGTCCAAGACAAAGGGTCTTGGCCCGAAACATCGACAGTGCTTCTCCCTATTGATGCTGCCTGGCCTGCTGTGTTCTACCAGCATTCTGTGTGTGTTGTTCCAGTGTCCCCTGTTGATTTTTGAATAAGACAGTCTTTACGACTTACTCTTCCTTGTGTTAGAAACTACAATGAAAATTGATTAATATAGTAGAATATCCCAGATATTGTTTCAGAAATTTTGGTGAAACAATTCTGCTGTAGCACATGGGGTTATTTGCACTGACATGCTAATAAAATTAGGCATTTACTGTACTGGCATGTAACTTTATAAGTGTTTATAAGTTATTTCCCATTGATTTCGGTGTTTAAAATTCATCAAGGCATCCTCAAATACCAACTATTATCCAGTTTGCATTTTCATCCATTTAAGATCTAGGCTTAAAGTAGAGAGATATCATCATATTTGCATCAATACAATACTTAGCAAAGCATAAAATTTCAAAAGCAGAAGCATAAATCATGCGTCCAATGAATATTTTGAACCTTAGTTACTTTATTGTTATAAAAAGAATAATATTGTCACATTACAACACCTGGGTTTCAGCACCCAAGTTACAGGGAAAGGTTGAACAAGTTAGGTCTTTATTCCTTGGAGCATAGAAGGTTGAGGGGGGACTTGATAGAGGTATTTAAAATTATGAGGGGGTTAGATAGAGTTGATGTGGATAGGCTTTTTCCATTGAGACAATAGACAATAGACAATAGGTGCAGAAGTAGGCCATTCGGCCCCTCGAGTCTGCACCGCCATTCTGAGATCATGGCTGATCATTCACTATCAATACCCAGTCCCTGCCTTGTCCCCATATCCCTTGATTCCCCAATCCATCAGATATCTATCTAGCTCCTTCTTGAAAGCCTATTCTTGAAAGAGTAGGGGAGATTCAAACAAGAAGACATGAGTTGGGAGTTAGGGAGCAAAAGTTTAAGGGTAACACGAGGGGAAAGTTCTTTACTCAGAGAGTGGTAGCTGTGTGGAATGAACTTCCAGTAGAAGTGGTAGAGGCAGGTTCGGTATTGTCATTTAAAGTAAAATTGGATAGGTATATGGACAGGAAATGAATGGGGGGGGGGGGGTTATGGGCTGAATGCAGGCCAGTGGGCCTAGGTGAGAGTAAGCGCTCGGCACGAACTAGAAGGGCCGAGATGGCCTGTTTCCATGCTGTAATTGTTATATGGTTATATTGTTACAAGTGAATATCCATTATAACATACCATTACGGATCACTAAATTACATTGCATGATCTGAGTTGGAAAGATACCAGAATGCTTCAACACCAAGAAATAATTTAGACCAGAAGACACGGGCAGAATTTGGCCATACTGTCCATTGAATCAGATCCATCAATTGATGCATTTTCCAATTAACAGAATTGAGCTGCTTTGTGTTAAAAATTGTTCTGATGGTTCCTTTGACAGACCAAGGATAAATTTAGCACAGTAGATATCACTTCAAGATGTTCAACATTCAAAGTAAATTTATTATCAAAGTACGTATATGTCACAGTCTGCAACTCTGAGATTTATTTACTTGCAGGCATTGATAGTAAATACAAGAAACACAATAGAATTGATGAAAACAACATACAACAAGATGGACAAACAACCAATGAGCAAAAGACAACAAACTGTGAAATTAGAAAAAGAAAAAAATCAAAATAATAATATTAAATAAATAAGCAATAAACATTGAGGACATGAGGTGAAGAGTCCTTGAATGTGAGCCCACAGGTTGTGGGAGCAGTTCAGTGTTGGGATGAGTGAAGTTCAGTGAACTTATCCCCTCTGGTTCAAGAGCCTGATGGTTGAACAGTAATAACTGCTCCT
Organism: Hypanus sabinus; assembly: GCF_030144855.1. Lineage (NCBI taxonomy): Eukaryota > Metazoa > Chordata > Chondrichthyes > Myliobatiformes > Dasyatidae > Hypanus > Hypanus sabinus. Next base: position 81,931,296 of record NC_082710.1, on the reverse strand, counting down.
GAACCTGTTGGTGGCTCTTGAGGTTCCTATATCTAATTATTTAAAGTAATGCTGATATGTTCAAAGATTTTAATGTTTAACAACCAGCAATAACAAGGTCTTAAAAAAAATTCTCAAATCTCACATATAGAAACATAGAAAACCTACAGCACAATACAGGCCCTTTGGCCCACAAAGTTGTGCTGAACATGTCCTACCTTAGAAATTACTAGGCTTACCTACAGCTCTCTATTTTTCTAAGCTCCATGTACTTATTCAAAAGTCTCTTAAAAGACCCTATCATATCCACCTCCACCACCATTGCCGGCAGCCCATTCCATGCACTCACCACTCTCTGAGTAGAAAAATTACCCCTGACATCTCCTCTGTACCTACTCCCCAGCACCTTAAACCTCTGTCCTCTTGCGGCAACCATTTCAGCCCTGGGAAAAAGCCTCTGACTATCCACACGATCAATGCCTCTCATCATCTCATACACATCTATCAGGTCACCTCTCATCCTCCGTCGATCCAAGGAGAAAAAGGCCGAGTTCACTCAACCTATTCTCCTAAGGTATGCTCCCCAATCCAGACAACATCCTTGTAAATCATCTCTGCACCCTTTCTATGGTTTCCAAATCCTCCCTGTAGTGAGGCAACCAGAACTGAGCACAATACTCCAAGTGGGGTCTGACCAGGGTCCTATATAGCTACAACGTTACCTCTCTGTTCCTAAATTCAATTCCACGATTGATAAAGGCCAATACACCAAAAACCTTCTTAACCACATAGTCAACCTGCGCAGCTGCTTTGAGCGTCCAATGGACTCGGACCCTAAGATCCCTCTGATCCTCCACACTGCCAAGAGTCTTACCACTAATACTATATTCTGCCATCATATTTGACCTACCAAAATGAACCACTTCACACTGATCTGGGTTGAACTCCATCTGCCACTTCTCAGCCCAGTTTTGCATCCTATCAATGTCCTGCTGTAACATCTGACTGCCCTTCATACTATACACAACACCTCCAACCTATGGGTCATCAGCAAACTTACTAACCCATCCCTCCACTTCCTCATCCAGTCATTTATAAAAATCACGAAGAGTAAGGGTCCCAGAACAGATCCCTAAGGCACACCACTGGTCACTGACCTCCGTGCAGAATATTACCCATCTACAACCACTCTTTGCCTTCTGTGTGCAAGCCAGTACAGGATCCACAAAGCAATGTCCCCTTGGATCCCATGCCTCTTTACTTTCTCAATAAGCCTTGCATAGGGTACCTTATCAAATGCCTTGCTGAAATCTATATACAGTACATCTACTACTCTTTCTTCATCACATCCTCAAAAAATTTAATCAGGCTCGTAAGGCACAACCTGCCCTTGTCGAAGGCATGCCAGCTATTCCTAATCATATTATACCTCTCCAAATGTTCATAAATCCTGCCTCTCAGGATCTTCTCCATCAACTTACCAACCACTGAGATAAGACTCACTGGTCTATAATTTACTGGGCTATCTCTACCCCCCTTTCTTGAATAAAGGAACAACATCTTACGCAGAGAGATTGGAGAGATTGGGCTTGTACACACTGGAATTGAGGAGATTGAGAGGGGATCTGATTGAAATGTTTAAGATAATTAAAGGATTTGATAGGATTGAGGCAGGAAATATGTTCCAGATGTTGGGAGAGTCCAGTACCAGAGGGCATGGATTGAGAATAAGATGTCAGTTATTTAAAACAGAGTTGAGGAAAAACTTCTTCTCCCAGAGAGTTGTGGAGGTGTGGAATGCACTGCCTCAGAAGACGGTGGAGGCCAATTCTCTAGATGCTTTCAAGAAGGAGCTAGATAGATATCTGATGGATAGGGGAATCAAGGGATATGGGGACAAGGCAGGGACTGGGTATTGATAGTGAATGATCAGCCATGATCTCAGAATGGCAGTGCAGACTCGAGGGGCCGAATGGTCTACTTCTGCACCTTTTGTCTATTGTCTATTATCTGCAACCTTCCAATCCTCCGGAACCTTGCCTGTCCCCATTGATGAGGCAAATATCATTGCCAGAGGCTCAGCAATCTCCTCCCTTGCCTCCCACAGTAGCCTGGGTTACATCTTATCCAGTCTCAGTGACTTGTCCAACTTGATGTTTTTCAAAAGCTCCTGCACATCCTCTTTCTTAATATCTACATGCTCAAGCTTTTCAGGCTGCTTTAAGTCATCACTACAATCACCTAAATCTTTTTCCAAAGTGAAAACTGAAGTATTCATTAAGTACCTCTTGCTATTTCCTCCAGTTCTATACACACTTTCCCACTGTCACAATTGATAGGTCTTATTCTTTCATTTATTATCTTCTTGCTCTTCACATACTTGTAGAATGCCTTGGGGTTTTCTTTAATCCTGCCCGCCAAGGCCTTGTCATAGCCCCTTCCGGCTCTCCTAATTTCTTTCTTAGACTCCTTTCTATTAGCCTTATAATCTTCCAGATCTCTAACGTTACCTAACCCTCTGAACCTTTTGTAAGCTTTTCTTTTCTTCTTGACTATATTTATTACAGCAATTGTATACCACGTTTCCTGTACCCTACCATAACTTCCCTCTTTCATTGGAACGTACCTATGCAGAACCCCACACAAATATCCTCTGAACATTTGCCACTTTTCTTCTTTACTTTTCCCTGAGAACATTTGTTTCCAAATTAAGCTTCTAATTTCCTGACTGATTGCCTCATAATTCCCCTTACTCCAATTAAATGCTTTTCTAAATTGTCTGTGCCTATTTCTCTCCAATGCTATTGTAAAGGAAATTGAATTATGATCACTATCTCCAAAATGCTCTCCCACTGAGAGATCTGACACCTGACCAAGTTCATTTCCCAATACCAAATCAAGTACAGCCTCTCCTCTATATATTGGGCTTATCTACATATTGTGTCAAGAAACCTTCCTGAACATACCTAACCAACTCCACCCCATCTAAACGCCTTGCTCTAGGGAGGTGCAAGGCTAAAAGACAAACGGTCTTCAAAACAAAATCTTCTAATCTCACATATAAGACATATATGCAGAATTAGAACATTTGGACCATTGAGTTCACTCCACTATTGGATCATGTCTGTTTTATTTTCCCTCTCAACCCCATTCTCTTCCCTTCTCCCCATAGCCTTTGATAACTTACAACTTTCAGTCTAAAATAAAACTGGTTTGGTTAGTGAGAGAGCAATTTGCCATATTATCAGAGGTTGAGTTAACCAAACCTATATTGTCTAGCATTGAGAAGAGTGAGACTTTATTAACAATATCTTGCTGAGCTTGAGAGTGTGGAGGCAAGGAAAATGTTTTATAACTTTAACATTCATAATCAGGCTCATGGCTACAAATGACAGGTCATTTTTGGCTGAAACCAAGTTGTTTCTTCACTCTTACGAATTCTCTACTCCAGAATGATTGAATTAATTTATAACAATGATAGTTTGATTTCTAGAGAATCAAGGATAAGGGAAAAAGGAGGTAAATAAAACATCAATCATGATCTTGTTGAATGCCAAGCACGTTCCAAGGGTCAGATGGCCTACTCCATCTCCTAGATCTTTATATGAGAATAAACTGATATTAGCGTGTGCAATTTTTTATTAAAATTAATTCTTTTATTTCTGAATCTGTGTATCATTACCAGCCAATTAATAGCCATCTCCAAATGTGCTTCAATTGAATGTTTTCTAGACTATTTCAGAGGGCATAAGATATGATGGTCAAACACGTAGTGGACCTGTAATCACACACAGGCTACAGAGCAAATGTGAGAATAGAGAGGTTGAGGTGAAAATGCTGAGTGTGGGCTTGAGAGGCCAAGTAGCCTTCTCTGGTTTCTATCTTCTTCTGATTTTTATTCTAAAGAACATTGGTCAAGCAGTTATCATAATGCAGTAGTTTGTGGCCAGCCAAATCATTAACTTAAATTTAAATTCCACTCATGCCACTCAAGTCTCTAATTTATTTCACTCCACTCTTTTCCAAAACTCAGTCCCGAGTAATATTAACTTTAAAGTTCAGATTTTTTTGAACAAATGTAGTGCGTATAAAATACTGAACATATCTGAATTATACCATTGATTTTCTTGTCTTGTATTTTGCCAGGAGAGGAATTTTATTTATTTGTTTACAAGTCCAAGATTTATTGTACATATAATCTGTCAGCGAATCTCCATGTGTTGAGTGACATCAGTAGGGGAAAATTACTTGAACATAGAAACATAGACCATAAAACATAGGAGCAGAATTAGGCCACTTGGCCCATCAAGACTGCTTCACCATTTAATCATGATTGATCCTTTCTTTTTCCTTCTCAGCCTTCTTCCTGTAACCTTTGATGCTGTTTCCAATCAAGAACTGATCAATCTCTGCCTTAAGTACACCAAAAGACCTGGCCTCCACAGCTTCTTGTGGTAATAAATTCCACAATTTCACCACCCACTTGCTAAAGAAATTTCTCCACATTTCTGTTTTAAATGAACACCCATTTATTCTGAGGCTGTGCCCTCTTGGCCTAGACTCACCCACTATGGGAAATATCCTTTCCACATTTACTCTGTCTAGGCCTTTCACCATTCAAAAGGTATCAATGAGAGAGAGCCCTCCACCCATCCTTCTAAATTCCAGTGAGTATAGACCCAGAACCATCAAACGTTCCTCATATGATAACCCTTTCATTCCCAGAGTCATCCTTGTGAACGTCCTCTGAACCCTCTCCAATATTAGCACATCTTTCTTAGATGTGGAGCCCAAAACTGTTCACAATATTCAAGACGAGGCCTCACCAGTGCCTTATAAAGCCTCAGCACCACAACCTTGCTCTTGTATTCTGGACCTCTTGAAATGAATGCTAACATTGGATTTACCTTCCTCACCACTGACTCTACCTGCAAGTTAACCTTTAGGGTGTTCTGCACAAGCACTTGTTTGTGGCCAGTACTTGGGTCACTTTGCATCTCAGTTTTTTTGGATTTTCTCCCCATTTAGAAAATTGTCTGCACATTTATTTCTACTACCAAAGTACATGACCATGTATTTTCCAATACTGTATGTCATTTGCCACTTTCTTGCCCATTCTTCTATTCTGTCTAAATCATTCTGCAGCCTCAGTTCTACCTATCCCTCCACCAATCTTCGTATCATCTGCAAATTTGGCAAAAAAAAGCCAATTATTCCATTATCTAAATTACTGATATGCAGCATAAAAAGAAGTGGTCCCAGCACTAGTCCCTGCAGAACACCATCAGTCACTGGCAGTCAACCCAGAAAAGGATCCTTTTATTCCCACTTGCTGCCTCCTACCAATCAGAATCAGAATCGGGTTTATTATTAACAGCATGTGTCATGAAATTTGTTAATTTAGCAGCAGCAGTTCAATGCAATACATAATATAGAAGAAAAAATATTAATAATAAATAACTAAATCAATTTCAGTATACTTACATTGAATAGATTAAAAATCATGCAAAACAAATATAATATTTTTTAAAAGTGAGGTAGTGTCCAAGGGTTCAATGTCCATTTAGGAATCAGATGGCAAAGGGAAAGAAGCTGTTACTGAATCGCTGAGTGTGTGCCTTCAGACTTCTGTACCTCCTACCTGATCTTAACAGTGAGAAAAGGACATGTCCTGGGTACTGGAGAACCTTAACCAAATAATCCAGTCAGCCAATGCTCTAACCATGCTGGTAACGTTCCTGTAATACCATGGGTTCTTAACTTGGTAAGCACCTTGTCAAAGGCCTTCTGAAAGTCCAAATATACCACATTCACTACATCCCCGTTATCTACCTTACATGTAATCTCCTCAAAAAATTTCAACAGGTTCATCAGGCAAGATTTTCCCTTAAGGAAATCATGCTGACTTTGTACTATCTTATTTTGTGTCACCAAGTACTCCACAACCTCATCCTTAACAATTGACTCTAACATCTTCCCAATCACTAAGGTCAGACCAGCTAGTCTATAATTTACTTTCTGCTTCTGTCCTCCTTTCTAAAAGAGTGGAGTAACATTTTCAATTTTCCAGTCCACTGGCACCATGCCAGAGTTCAATGACTTTTGAAAGTTCATTACTAATGCCCCCGCAATCTCTACTGCTATCTCTTTCAGAATCCTAGGGTGCAGTTCTTGTGATCCGGGTGACATATGTACCCTTAGGTCTTTCAGCTTTCGGAGCATCTTCTCCTTGTAATAAAAGCTGCACTCACTTCTCTTCCCTCACACCCTTCAACATCTGGCACACTGCCTACGTCTTCCACAATGAAGACTAATGGAAATGCTCATTTAGTTCATCTGCCATCTCCTTGGCCCCCGTTATTATTTCTCCAGCCTCATTTTCTAGCGGTCCTATATCCACTCTCATCTCTCTCTTATTTGTTACATACTTGAAAAAGTTTTTACTATCCACTTTGATATTGTTTGCTAACTTGCTTTCATATTGCATCTTTTTTCTCTTAATGATTCTTTTAGTTGCTTTTTGTGGGTTTTTAAAAGCTTCCCAAACCTCTCTTCTTGCTAATTTTTGCTTTGTTTCTGAATCCCTCTTTTGCTTTTACATTAGCTTTGACTTTCCTTGTCAGCCACAGTTTTACCATTTTTCCATTTGAATATTCCATTCTTTTTGGAATGCATCTATCCCGCACCTTCCTAATTTTTCCCGGAAACTCACAACATTGTTGTCCTGCCTACAGCTCTTTCCATTTGACTTTGGGCAAACTCCTCTCTCATACCATTGTAGTTTCCTTGACTTCACTGTAATACTGCTATGTAAGAATTTACTTTCTCCTTATCAAATTTCAAGTTGAAGTAAGTCATATTGTGATCACTGTCTTCTAAGGATTCTTTTAACTTAAGCTCTCTTATTGGCTCTGGTTCATTACATAACACCCGATCCAATATCGCTGACTCCCTAGTAGGCTCAATGACAAACTGCCTTAAAAAGCCATCTCAGAGACATTCAACAAAATCAGTCTCTTGAGATCCATTACCAGCCTAATGTTCCCTATTGGCCTGGATGTTGAAATCTCCCATTACTATTATAACATTGCCCTTTTGACACACCTTTTCTATTTGCTGTGGCAATCTGTGTTGCACATTCCAGCTACTGTTGGGAGGTCTGTATAACACTGCTATCAGGGTCCTTTTACCTATACAGTTTCTTAACTCAGCCCACAAGGATTCAACATCTTCTGATCCTATGTCACATCTTTCGACTGATTTAATGCCATTTTTCAACAGCAGAACCATGTTACCCTGTCTCCCTACCTTCCTATCCCTCTGATACAATGTGTAACCTTGGACATTCAACTCCCAACTACAACCATCCTTCAGCCACGGTTCAGTGATGGCCATAACACTATCGCTGCAAATCTGTAATAGTGCAACAAGATCATCCACCTTATTTCTGATACTCCGTGCATTGAGATATAACACTTTGAATACTGTATTTGCTTCCCTTTTTGATTCTGCATCCCTAATGCACTAATACTCACCCTGTTGGCTGCAATTTTGTCCCATCATCTGCCTGCCCTTCCTGATGGTCTGACTGCATGCTATCTTGGCGTTTTTACCATCCATCCTATCCTGAGTCCTTTCACTCAGGACAGTGCAGACCCTTCTGTCCACCATATGGTAATCACCATTTAACCAACTCCAAAATCAAGCAAACCTTTGCTTCCCACAAAGCCCTCCATTTTTCGATCAAGCATGTGCCAATTAAATGGATCTGCCTCTGCCTCTGCCTCATCCCCTGGCTGTTTGTTCCACACACATACCACTCTCTGTGTACAAACAAAACTACCTCTGAAATCCAAACAGCTCAATGATTTGGATTACAACTCTGTATATGGATTGAGAGTGGAGACGGGAAATGGCCAGAGTGAAGACGAAAGAATGATTGAGAAGGGGGTGAAAGATCACAAACAAGAGGAAATCTGCAGATGCTGGAAATTCGAGCAACACGCACAAGATGCTGGAGGAACTCAGTAGGCCAGGCAGCATCTATGGAAAAGGGTACAGTTGATGTTTTGGGCTGAGATCCTTCATCAGAAATGGAGAAAAGATGAGTTAAAAGGTGTGGGGAGGAGCAGGAGAAACACAAGGTGGTGGTTAACAGCGGGGGGGGGGTGGAGTGAAGAACTGGGAGGTTGATTGGTGAAAGAGATACAGGGCTGGAGAAAGGGAAGTCTGATAGGAGAGGACAAAAGGCCACGGAAGAAAGAAAAGTGGGGAGGAGCACCAGATGAGGAGATGGACAGGCAAGGAGTTAAGATGTGAGAAGGAAAAGGGGATGGGCAATGATGAAGAAGGGGGAGGGAGCATTACTCCCCCCCAGAGGTTTGAGAAATCGATGTTCACGCCATCAGTTTTGGGGCTTACAAACGGAATACAAAGTGTTGTTCCTCCAACCAGAGTGTGGCCTCATCATGACAGTGGAGGAGGCCATGGATGGCCATATCAGAATGGGAATGGGAAGTGGAATTAAAATGGGTGGCCACTGGGTGATCCCATTTTTTCTGGCAGACAGAACATAAATGCTCAGTGAAGCGGTCTCCCAATCTATGTCAGGTCTCACTGATATACAGGAGGCCACACCGGGAGCCCCAAACATAGTAAATGGCCCAACAGACTCACAGGTGAAGTGGGGCTCTGAATGGTAGTGAGGGAGGAGGTGTAGGGCAGATGTAGCACTTGTTCTGCCTGCAAAGTTAAGTATCAAGAGGGAGATCAGTGGGGAGGGATGAATGGACAAGGAAATAGTGTAGGAAGGAATCTCTGTGGAAAGCTGTAAGTGGGGAGAGGGAAAGATGTGCTTGGTGATGGGATCCTGTTGGAGGTGGTGGAAGTTTCAGAGACTTATGTGCTGAATGTGGACACTGGTGGGGTGGTAGTTTAGGACAAGAGGAATGTTAGGGTGTTGGGTGTTGTGTGGATGGGATAAGAACAGACAAGTGTGAAATGGAAGAGATCCGGTTGAGGGCAGCATTGATAGTGGAAGAAGGGAAGCCCCTTTCTTTGAAAAATGTGGACATCTCTGTCGTTCTAGAATGAAAAGCTTTATCCTGAGAGCAGATGCAGTGGAGATGAAGGGATTGAGAAAAAGGGATGGCACTTTCACAAGTAACAGCGTGAGAAGAGGTGTAGTCCAGGTAGCTGTGAGAGTCCTTGGATTTGTAATAGACATCAGTAGATAAGCCATCTCCAGAGATAGAGAATTTGAGAAAAGGGAAGGAGGTGTCAGAAATGGACCCAGTAAATTTAAGGCAAAGTGGATGAAGCCGATGAGTTTGGCATGGGTGTGGGAAGAAGCAGCAACGCAGTTATCAATGTAACATAGTAAAAGTGCAGGACTGTCACCAGCGTAGGCTTGGAACATAGACTGTTCCACATAGCTGACAAATAGGCTGGCATAGGGGAACCCATTGGAGAGCCCATGGCTAGACCTTTTGTTTGAAGAAAGTGGGAGGAGCCAAAGAAATCATTTAGAATGAGGACAACTTCCACTAAGCAGAGGGGAACTGGTTAGGTCTGGTGCCCAAAAAGGAATGGAGAGCACTGAGACCATCCTGGTGGGAGGATGGAGGCGTATAGGGACTGGATGTCCATAGTGAAAATGAGATGATGGGGACCAGGGAACCTGAAATCATTGACAAGAAATGATTCCACTCTTGTATCTCTGAGTGTACAGCTGAGCATATTATAGGTTATTATATAAAACAACAGGTTCCATAACAAGCCACAGACACCAATATTAATGTAGAGCTAGTATTTCTGTGTTCTACATTCTGACAGAATTATATTTCATTTATGCTTTTTTATTGCAGGCAGCTAATATAGGAAGCAGACTATCACCACATCACAATAGAACAGTTTCAAACTCACCTTCAAGAGCTGAAAGGACTGTAATCTAATTCAATGTGGCACCTTGTCATCCATTTTTCAATTTACTATATTCTTGCAATGCAGCAACCATCACAATATTGGATTTCAGTACATCTGTATACAGGAATATTACTGCAGCATTCAAAAGATAGTTGTCTTTGTCAAATACATGTAATATTGTTATGCTGAGCAGAATATAGATTTTTTTCATAACCAGCACTCAAGTATATTGTGGAAAGTGATGTTTATCTGTGATCATTCTCTGTTAATAGTGTATTCAAGTGCACTGGGCAGTGGCATTGTTGGAATTAATCTATAAATGGCATCAAACAGTCCCCTTTGCTAAAATCAAAAGCTTTATAAAATCAAGAAGCCAACATTTCTCCAAGTAACTATCCATCATTTTCAAGGGCAATATTTGTTCAGTTTTAAATGTAATGATTTGCAAACCAAAAATTAAACTCACATTTGCACCTCATAAGTGTATCGACAACCTGTCAAAACCAGAGACAGGATGTGGTTGACCAATTGATGAGCCTTTGCTGTAGGTGTCAATGATCAACAACACACACAAAATGCTGGTAGAACACAGCAGGCTAGGCAGCATCTATAGGGAGAATTGATATCAACATTCCGGGCCGAGATCCTTCGTCAGGACTAACCGAAAGGAAAGATAGTAAGAGATTTGAAAGTAGAGGGGGGAGGGGGAAATGCAAAATGATAGGAGTAGACCGGAGGGGGTGGGATGAAGCTAAGAGCTGGAAAGGTGACTGGCGAAAGTGATACACAGCTGGAGAAGGGAAAGGATCATGGGACGGGATGCTGCCTAGCCTGCTGTGTTCTACCAGCATTTTGTGTGTGTTGTTGTTTGAATTTCCAGCATCTGCAGATTTCCAGGTGTCAATGATGTTATTTTTACAGTAAAATGTCCTTATGTCTGAATAAAGACTATCCATTTGTATTTGTCAGATAAAAGTGGAAATCAATGCTAATTTGCATCTTGTGTAAAGAGTTGCTGTGGCTAATTGTTGAGATTGAAAGTGATTATGATGGAAATTCAAAGCATTCATTGTGTAGAAAAGCTACATGATTAAAGTAACGAGTATGTCTTGCAGAATGTTTGATTTCAGTTTTCTTTCACCCTTTTTCTTTGTTTCAGAAAACTATTTAATTCTGTTTAATTGATTATGTTGAGAAAAAGCACAGTACATTTTGATTTTAAGCCCAGTTGTCAATTTTCTCATAGACACACAAAAAAGTAACTAGTTTAAGTATATTTTCATGGTACAGCCTCAGTTTAGAGGAGGAGAGTGCAGGGGGATTTCTTTGAAATCTACTGAATGCTGAAAGGACTAGATAGGGTGGATATGGAGAAGATGTTTCCTATGAAGTGGTGTCCAAAACAAGGGCATAGCCTCAAATTTGAGTGGTGACCTTTTAAAACACAGGTCAAGAGGAAGGTTTTAGCCAGAGAGTAGTGAATCTGTGGAATGCTCTGCCACAGATTGCAGAGGAGGCCAAGTCCATAGGTATATTTAAAGTGGAAGTTGACAATTTCCTGATTGGTCAGGACATCAAAGGATATCACAAGGAGACAGGTATATGGGGTTGAGTGGGATCTGGGATCAGTCATGATGGAATGGTGGTGAATTTGATGGGCTGAATGGCCTAGTTCTGTTCCTTTGTCTTATGGGTCAGTTCAATTTGCTGTGGAGTCACAGCACACTATAGCCTATCTGGTCTGTGGAGAACTATTAACCTGTCTTGTCCCATCAACCTGCACCTGGACCATGGCCCTGTATATTGCTCCCATCCAAATTATCTATCCTAATTTGTATTACATGTTGAAGTCTAACCCACATTTCATGTTTCCCTTAAACATTTCTCCTTTAACCCTTAGCCCGTGATGTCTAGTTCTCATTTCATCCATCCTCAGTGGAAAAAAACATGCTTACAATTACTTAATTGAGACCCCTCTTAATTTTGTATACCTTTAACTTTTGTAATGCTGTGGAACATTACAAAATTACTAGATTTTCATTTTCATATGTGGCTGTTTTGTAATGGGCTGAAAATTAATTCACCCTTTCTGAATCGGCATTGGAGACAAAGGTACAAAGTTTGTTGTCATTGTAACACCATTGGACTGTACTGGTTACAGCAATGGAAGATCACAGGCCTTTAACCATTTTAATGGAAAGTTATTTACCAGAAGGGTTTTTTTGCTCTTCTACAAATGTACTGTGGAGAGCATTCCAGACATCCCATCTCTCCCAGAAGTTCCAGGAGTCTACTGCATATTGATAGCGGCTCTTTGATGCCCATAAAGTATATACAAAATCCCGGAAATCAATTTTTTTGAGGAGAAGGAGAGGAAGAAGAAGAGCGAGAGTGAGTGGGAGCATCCGGATTGGTCCCTCTTCGTGCTAAGTAGACGTATCAGTTTTTCTGTGGGTGGGCTTTATAGTCAACCTTAAAAATAATGACAGTGTTTCTTGCTGCACTGTTTGCAACAGTGACTTTTCTATTGCCCATGGTGGGTTAAAATGTAAAAGGCATGTTGAGGTGAGTTTAATAGGTGTCATTTGTTCATTAGCATAGCTAACGTTATTTAAACTAGCTGACTAGCTGCTAAGGAGCTACTCTATTGATGTCCTACATGATGAGGCCAAACTCCCTGTAGACTTGCTTAAAGTTGTAATAGAATAAAAAAACAACTCCATGATAATATACTATAAGTACATATTTTAATGTCACATTTTCTACATATACCCAACCTGGCTTACAGATTAGACAAAATCACTAAATTACATATACCCTTGGAGGTCAACTGAGCATGGGGGATATGGGGTTGTGGGGAGTGGGGGTGCTACTTCCCTGAAATAAGTTTTTGCAGGGTGGGGTGTCTGGCATTCCAACTGGCTGCATCACCATCTGATGTGGGGGCTTTCTTGTGGGCATTCACAGTAAAATAAAGAAATACAGTAGAAACAATAGAATACTAAAAAGGCTACCAAACAGCCAATGTTCAAAAGACAAACTGCAAATACAAATAAACAATAATAACAATTATTATTGTTACCCTACCTATTACCAACCAAAGAAGAACAACTACCATTATCAAAATAAACAAAAGGTGACACATTAAGTCCACCATGGTTCTGTCCAGCTTTAAACTGACTCTCTAATTTACAAAACCAGATGAAAATTGGGTATCAAATCAGAAACAAGGAAATTAACTATACTTTAACACACCTTCTATACATGGATGATTTGAAGTTATATGCTCCTTCATCAGTAAAGCTAAAGCAATTAATTCAGGTAGTGGAACTATTTTCTTTTTTTAAATTTTTTTATTAGTTTTTGAAAACATTTTACAAATTAAAAACCCCAAATCCCAATGAGGAACATAAAAACAGTGCAAAATTAAGCATACAATAACAATATGCTACAAAGGAAGAGAATTTCACAAAAACACCTAAATTAAAGACAAGTAAACTTAGTGTCCTCCCCAAGCCCCACAACACAAGAAAAAACAACAGCAACTCCAGACCAACCACAACACAATATAGAGAGTATCAGTCAGGACAGCCAAACTCCCAGACTGTGAATACACTCAGCAACAGAGGATAATAATGCCTTCTACCAGGAAAAAAAGGAGCTGAAAGCAAGGGACCGAAAAGAAAAAAAAACCTTAGTCAAGAGGAAGGTTATGAAAGTACTCGATAAAAGGTCCCCAGACCTTATGGAACTTTAGATCCGAATTGAGAACTGAATAATGAATTTTTTCGAGGTCCAAACAGGCCATGATGTCGTTAAGCCATTGAGCATGAGTGGGCGGGGCAACATCTCTCCATCTGAGGAGGATCAAGCGTCTAGCCAGGAGAGAGGCAAAGGATAATATTCGGCATTTGGTCGGACCCAGACATAAATCTGTCTCGCCCCAAAAACCGAACAGAGCAATTAAGGGGTTTGGTTCTAGGTGCTGATTCAGAATACACGATAACGTAGTGAAGACATCTTTCCAGAATTTCTCCAAGCTAGGACAGAACCAGTACATATGGATGAGAGAGGCCACGCCCCTCTTGCATTTATCACAGAGCGGACTAACGCTAGGGTAGAATCGAGATAGTTTAGATTTAGACATATGGGCTCTATGAACAATCTTAAACTGTAAAAGGCAGTGGTGAGCACAAAGAGAGGTTGAGTTAACCGATTTGAGACTGAATCCCAGCTCTCCTCAGATAAGGAGATATTTAAATCCAGCTCCCAGACCATTTTGATTTTATCCATGGGGGCCCGTCGTAAGGCTGCTAGTTTATCTTGGATGATTGATATTAAGCCTTTACCTAGTAGATTCATGGAAAGAAATAGGTCCATAGCATTTTTTGCAGGCATTTCAGGGAAGTTAGGAATTAAAGGAGCAATAAAGTGTCGGATTTGGAGATATCTGAAAAAATGAGCATTGGGCAGATTAAACTTAACAGAGAGCTGCTGAAAAGAAGCGAAGCGATTATCAATGAAAAGATCTTCAAAATGTCTAATGCCCTTCCTATACCAAACCTGGAATGCTGAATCGTATGTAGTAGGTTAAAAAAGGTGATTATGAGCAACAGGGCTGGAAATGGAAAACCCCTGGAAACCATAGCATTTCCTGATCTGAGCCCATATACGCAAAGTGTGTCTAACAAGAGGATTAGCTATTGATCTGGGCAGACTACTAGGGAGTGCAGAGCCAAGAAGTGCAGAGATAGATAATTCTTTAGTGGATCTCAGCTCCATCGCCACCCAGTTAGGGCACTCGGGTTGGCCATGGAAGAAAGACCAGAAGGTAGCACAATGTATATTAGTTGCCCAATAATGTAAACGAAAGTTAGGTAACGCCATGCCACCCTCTTCTTTAGATTTTTGGAGATGGATTTTATTAATTCTAGAGCGCTTATTCTGCCACAGATATGACAAAATAATAGAGTCTAAGGAATAAAAAAAAGATTTAGGAATAAAAATTGGGATGGATTGAAATAGGTATAAAAATTTGGGGAGGACATACATTTTAACAACATTAATACGACCTACCAAAGACCTACCAATAGAGGTGACCATTGTACCAGACTCTGTTTTATAGCATATGAAAGATTGGAAAAGTTTTCACGAAAGAGATCTTTAAACTTCCTTGTGACTGTAATTCCAAGATAAGTAAATTGATTATGGACTACTTTAAAAGGGAGATCACGAAATGTTAGTTCTTGTGCTTCTTTATTAATTAGGAGAAGTTCACTCTTATGTAAATTAAGTTTATAGCCAGAGATCTGGCTAAACTGGTCAAGAAGTGAAAACATTAGAGGTAAGGATGTAGACGGATTTGAGGGAAAGAGTAATAAGTCATCAGCATAGAGAGAAACTTTATGCTCAACAGAGAAACTTTATGCTCAACACCCCCTCTCCAAATCCCAGTCAATTCAGGGCAGTTTCGAAATGCTATCGCCAGAGGTTCCATAGCCAAATCAAAGAGAAAGGGACTTAAGGGGCATCTCTGGCGGGTGCCACATTTGAGATTAAATACTTGGGATTTCTGAAAGTTGGTTAAAACAGAGGCAGTAGGACACAGGTACAGCAATTGAATCCAAGAGATGAAACTTTGGCCAAGGTCAAATTTTTCTAAAACTGCAAAAAGGTAGTTCCACTCTATACAATCAGATGCTTTCTCCGCATTGAGGGAAATAACACATTCAGGAATCCCAGTTGGAGCTGAGTATAAGATATTAAATAAATGCCAAATGTTAAAAAAAGGGAGACGGTTTTTAATAAAGCCTGTTTGGTCATCAGAGATAATGGAGGGAATGACGGTTTCTAATCTATGAGCCAAAACTTTAGCTAAGATCTTTACATCAACATTGAGCAGAGAGATCGGCCTATACAAAGAACACTCTGTTGGGTCTTTGCTTTTTTTTAAAAGAAGAATAATAGATGCCTCACTGAAAGAGGGTGGCAATTTGCCGTAATTAAACAAGTCAGATAATACTGAAAGTAACTGAGGAGAAAGAAGAGAAGAGAATGATTTATAAAATTCTACAGGGAACCCATCAGGTCCAGGAGATTTCCCTGAGGACAGTGCAGAAATTGCAGTAGATATTTCTTCTAATGACATAGGCGCATTGAGTTTGGCTTTGAAACCAGATGAAAGTGAGGGGATGTTCAGATTCTGTAAAAATTGATCAACAGAGATATTGTCATTCAGAGATTCAGAGGAATAAAGCCGAGAATAAAATTTTTTAGATGCGTCATTAATTTCTAAATGATCCGATGTAAAGTCTCCGTTCTCCTTCCGGATCTTTGTAATATATTGTTTGGCTTTGGAACACTCAGCTGATTGGCTAGGAATTTTCCAGACTTATCCCCATGAATGTAAAAGCGACTCTTGCTTTCGAGAAGTTGGCGTTCGACAGGTTGAGTGGACAGAAGGTTAAATTTAGTTTGGAGTTCAACACGCTTTTTGTATAATTCAGGGTTCTTAGTTTGGGCATATATTTGATCCAATTCTTTAATCTGATTAATGAGGTCTAATCGATCTGCACGGGATCTTCTGTTGAGATTTGCTGTGTAAGAGATAATTTGCCCCCTCAGATATGCTTTCATGGCATCCCAGACAACCAGATGTATTAGTGTTAAAATAAAAGGTTATCTGATCCTTAATAAATTTTTAAAAATCATCATCCGATAGTAAAGTTGAATCAAACCGCCAGTGTTTATTCCTCTGAGGGAGACCAGGCAAATTCAGAGAGAGAGTAATTGGGGCATGGTCAGAGATCAGTATACTCTGATAGTCACAAGAGTGGGCAAATGGAATAAGTTGGATATCGAGTAAGAAATAATCAATTCTTGTGAAAGTATGGTGAACATGTGAGAAAAAAGAATAATCTCTCTCCGTAGGATGGAGGAAATGCCATATATCGGAGATACCATAATTAGAGAGAAACGATTGGATAGCTAAGGCAGATTTAGTAGGTGGTCTAGTAACAGAGGACGATCGATCCAAATTAGGATCTAACCAACAATTAAATTCACCGCCCAGTATAAGAGAGTATGAGTTTAAGTCTGGTAGTGAGGAAAAAAAAACGTTCAAAAAAATTAACATCATCAAAATTGGGGGCATACAGGTTTGCTAGTGCAACTTTAGTGTTATATAGTTTGCCAGAAACAATAATAAAATGGCCATTTATATCAGATATTTTATTATGGAGTTCAAAAGGAATATTTGAGTTAATAAGAATGGAGACTCCCCTAGCTTTAGCGGTAAAGGACGAATGAAAATGCTGACCCGCCCACTTTGACAAAAGCCGGGAGTTATCAGAGCAACGAATATGAGTTTCTTGAAGGAAAGCAATGTCAGCTTTGAGTTGTTTGATATGTGAGAATACCTTCCTTCTTCTAACAGGGTGATTCAATCCCTTTACATTCCAGCTCACGAATTTAAGTGCACTAGCCATTATCGATTACTAATGCATAAAAGGCAGAAGGCATGTAAAAAGTCAAGCAGTACAATAGCAGTCTGGGAGCAGGGATGTAAACATAGATTCGTAAAATCAAAACATATACATGTCCTGAGCAATAAAGAGATATAATATATACAGTGAGTGATGTTGGAACTAGAAAATCCACCACACCCACACAACCCAAATCTAGACAGCTACCAAAACAAGTAGCTAGCTCTACCAAAAAAATTAACCCAAATACAACTTCAAGATCTATGTCATTTACAGCAGTTCAGTGTAAACACTATAACAAATAGTAACTAGTTTATGCACTAAAAAACATAACTACAGATTAGAACACCTGCAGGAATATAAAACTTAATACAGAGAAAATCGGAAGAGGACCAAAGCTAACCTGCCAGCGGAAAAATTATAGAAGAATAAAGTAAAAGAAAGGGGAAAAAAAGGATTAAAAAATGAGAGGAAGGGGAAAATTATAAATTCAAGACGAGTATTTATCAACCATTTACAGAGAAGAGAGAAAAAAATTCAGAAATTAGAAAAAAGGGGATGAAGAAAAGAAAAAATGTATAATAAAATAAGTAAATATAACAAGAAGGAAAAATAGATCGGCAATTAAACTGTGAACCAGCGAACAGGAAGGCCTTCACTGAAGACTTCAATCCTCCAAAACAAGTTAAAGTCAGTTGTAGAACTCTGTAGATAAAGTTGTACAACAATAAAAAATAGATTACACACACACCAAATCCAGGGAGAGATTGTCAACAGCCCTTAGAGTTTTGATGAATAATGTCTGAATGATTCAAGTAAAGTCTGAGTCCAGAAAAAGTAATTTTACTACGAGAAGTACTTATCCACCATTTTAGGAAGTCTGATCGGGTTCCGAAGATGGCTGGATAGCCGGAAGACTTGCCCCAAATGCTTCAGCTTCCTTGGCTGACGTAAACCATTTGTATTTCCCAGTGTTAAGCTTGATTCGTAGATCAGCAGGGGAACGAAGAGAGGGTTTAAAACCACGATCAAAAAGCACTTTCATTGCGCCTTTAAACTCAGCGCGCATTTTTAAGGTCTGGGGAGCAAAATCTTCCACAAAGCGAATGGGTTTATCCTGGAAAATAAAAGAACCTCTGCGACGTGCCTCTACGATCAGACTGTGTTTTATCTGGTATTGATGGAAGCACAAGATTACTGGTCGCGGGCGGTTGCCCAGAATTCCGGGGGGAACGTAGACCCGGTGTGCCCATTCGAGCTCAGGCGGGTTCGGAAGCAAATCTTTCCCGAATATCTCACAGAGAAACTCAGCGAAAAACTTCACTGTTGATCCCTGTTGGGTGGCCTCTTTCAATCCAAGAATTCTAAGATTGCAGCGTCTGCTGCTATTTTCGAGATCCACCATTTTGAAAAGGAGTTTGTTACACTTTTCTTCCAAGCTGGAACAGAGAGTCTCCAAGTATCGAACACGACTTTCTAAATCTTCAGAAGTCGAATCGATGCGAGATAAGTGTTGGGCATGTTTGCCTACCTTGTCGTTGATCTGATCAAGTTTGTCCTCCAACTGTTTGAAAGCGGTTTTAAATTCCTTTAAAATTTCGTCTCGGAGCTGACCCAGCACAGCCAGGGTCTCGTCTGAGAGAGCCGTAGCTTCCTTTCTCCCAGATTTAGAGCTCTTGCTAGACATTGTAAGTTAGATGTGTTCACAGGCAAGTAAGAGGTACTGAAAAAGTTCCCGACTAAGGTTTAAAAAATGGAGACATTTTGTGCAAAGATAGCGACAGTAACGGAACAAAAGTTCGGAGCAATCGCCATCTTACCGGAAGTCCCGGAACTATTTTCTAAAGACATAAACATTAACTTTGGACTGGATAAATGCAGAACATAAAACATAAAGGAAGATGCAATAGAGCTAATGGAATACAAAACAGAGCAGCAGGGTACAATACAACTGATGGAGGAATATGATACACATACATAGCTGAGATACCAACAAGCAAAGATCATAGTGCGATAAAGGGAAATCTTTTGACAGAATTTACTTCAAGGCTTAAGAAAATCTGCCAAACAGAGCTCAACAGCAAAAATATAACAAAGGCAATAAACACTTTCACTGTACCCATATTAACACATTATTTTGGCATGAAATCTTGGTCCAAAACTGATCGGGAAAATTTACAAGTAAAAATAAGAACTAAAATGACAAATTTCAGAAAACATAACGTGCACTCAAATGTGCTTAGATTAAGACTACCTCGGACAGAAAGGGGAAGAGGAATAATAGACATTAAAAATCTACACAACAGTCAGGTAAAACTTCATCAGCCTTCATCAAACTTCATATACCTTCATCAACAAAAACAGTATTCAACACTCCACGTGAGCATATGCAATTCTGATAATAAGTATACTCCAGTAAACTTAAATGAGAGCACAACCCAGAAAAATGAAGTAATTATCACTATAGAAGAACAAGTTAACCACTGGAAGACACTACCACAATCTGAGCAGACTAAGTGCCCACAAGGAAGCATCAAATGCCTGGATCAGAGTTGGAGGCCCCTTTCCAGAAACAGAAGGGTTCCTCGTGGCAATACAGGACCAGATTGTTCGCACAAAAAAAGATGAAAAATACCTAATAAAAGACCAACAAATTCAATATGATAAATGTAGAAAATGCCAAGGAAAACCATAAACATACCAACACATTACAGGATCCTGCAGCATCTTAACTCAATCTGATTGCTTACACAGGCACAATCAAGTGGCAAACATACCTTAAACAAAATCTTGCACTAAGATACAAACTCATAAAAGCCTGATCCAGTTTTAGAGTCAGAGTCCCACAAATTAGAGTACAACTGATCCATTATGACAGATAGGGCAATCCATAATAACCACCCAATTATCATATTACAAGTTAAACAAGCAAAAACATAATAGATGTAGTCATTCCAATCACACATAACTTACAGAGATCAACAAGTGAAAAACAACAGAAATATGCTGAATTCAAAGAGGAAATTGAAAGACTATGGAACATGAACAGGGTTGTCCTGATAGTGATACATACAACTGGTATCATCCCAAAGTCACTACACGATAGCATTAAACAATTAGGGCTATACAGCAACATCTTTGTAATTCTTCAAAATGTCACAATACTAAACACCACTAGAATAGTCCAAAAGTTCCCAGCAATTAAAAAATGAGATGCTTGGCTATGTCTCTAATTCAGGTTTTACCAGCTTGAGCTGAAAGAAAAATAGTAATAATATATAACAAATAAATAATACTGAGAATAATAACACTGTTACTTGAACAACTTTACATGAAACCACTTTTCATTAAACCTTGATATTCTCATCACAACCTTCTAACATTATAAAGTTTCACTCAAATATTGCCTAATGTTGATTTTTTTTTTTAATTGGCAGAGATGTATTGATTGTGTGCACAGAAGAAATGTGTAGGCCTTGTAATAGCCAAGGACAATCACACACTTTGGCCCTACATGTTTCTGGTAACAGAGTCTGTAGTGATAGAACTCCTAGCATTACAGAGTCTTAGAGATGTAGCATGGAAAGGCCATTCGGCTCACTGAGTCACCACATTAACACCCATCTTACATTGAACCTTGTAAGATATGTCAGCCCTTCATGTAAACCAGCTGTCGTTATTTTTAAGGTCGACTATAAAGCCCACCCACGGAAAAACTAATAGGTCTACTTAGCACGAAGAGGGACCAATCCGGATGCTCCCACTCACTCTCGCTCTTCTTCTTTCTCTCCCTCTACCTCTCCTCAAAAAAATCGATTTCCTGGATTTTGTATATACTTTGCAGGTGTCAAGGAGCCGCTATCAATATGCAGTAGACTCCTGGAACTTCCGGGAGAGGTGGAATGTGTGGAATGCTCTCCACAGTACATTTGTAAAAGAGCAAAGAAAGTACTCTACCTGCACTTGTTGCTGCCCTGGGAAATCAACTGTTATAAACTAAGATCTTTCTGACTTCAGAGATATTCACGTCCTCCTCCTCTGCCTTTCCATCACACTGAAGATATGAAAGTGTGAAATTACACAAGTCCAGGCTGTAGGAAATCTCCTATCCCATTGTTATACAGGGTAATAAATCAGCCATGACAGAACGGAGGAACAGACTCAATGGGATGAATAACCTACTTCTGCTCCTACGTCTTATGAATTCTTGAATGGACCTTCCTGTTTGATAAAGATGAGCCCTTGACTTCATAGTCCATCTCATCATGACCCTCACACCTAATTGTCCATGTGCACATGCACTTTTCTTGTCTGTAACTGAAACGCTATATTCTGACCTGCTGAGTTCCTCCAGCATTTTGTGTGTGTTACTTTGGATTTCCAGAATCTGCAGAATTTATTGCATCTATGATTTTCTTCATTCTGTTATTGCTTTTCCATTTGTACAACTTCAATGTACTTCTATTTTGAAATGATTTGTATGAACAGCGTGCAAAACAAAGTTTTTCACTGCACCTCAATACGTGTGACAATGATAAACCAATTATATTACAGAGTTTTGGTCATTCCATTACAGGTGGCATATAGCAGCCCCCAGGGATAAAATTGTTTAGTTATGATGGGAGGTTGACCATCTTCCCAGAATTTAACACTACATTTATGAAATGCTTTACATGAAAGTCTCTGTCAGATACACTTTTAAAACAAAGCAGAGGTAGATGTACAAGATCATGTTAAAATTAAAATGCTAAATTGATTGCTCAATCAATATGGCGTATGCTCTCTAGATCGCAACACTAACTGCACCTTTAAAGCATGAGGTTCAGTGGAAATTCATGAACAGTGTGAGAATACAAGTTTCTTGCAGCAGGTAAAATACTTTTGCTCTTTCAAACACAGGGTCAATTTGGGTGAGAATATGAAGGTTTGAAAAATATCTCAGCCAAGAGAGGAAAGCCCCTATAAAGGGAAAGTCCGTCCACACTCTGCTGTATCTGCCAGAACGTTCAGGTAACACACACAAAATGCTGCAGGAACTCAGAAGGTCAGGCAGCATCTAGGAAAAGAGTGAACGGTTGTCATTTCAGGCTGAGACTCTTCATCGGGACTGCAAAAAAAGGATAAGAATTCAGAGCAAGAATGTGGTGGGAGGGGAGGAAGAAGTACAGAGTGGTAGGTGATAGGTGAAACCTAGAACGGGGAAGTAAAGAGCTGGGAAGTTGAGTAGTGAAAGAGATAAAGGGCTGGAGAAGGGGGAATCTGATAGGAGAGGGTAGAAGACCACGGAAGAAAGGGAAGGAGGAAGAGCACCAGAGAGAGGTGATCGGCCAGTAATGAGATAGGATGAGAGAGGGAAACGAGAATGGGGAATGGTGAAGTGGGGGAAGTTACCACAAGTTCTAGAAATTGATGCTCATGCCATCAGGTTGGAGGCTAAACAGATGGAATATAAGGTGCTACACCTCCAACATAAGTGTGGTCTCATCGTGGCAGTAGAGGAGGCCATGGACTGACATGTTGGAATAGGAATGGGAAGTAGAGTTGAAATGGGTTGTCGCCAGGAGATCCCGCTTTTTCTGGCAGGTGCTCAGTATAGCGGTCTCTCAATCTACGTTGGGTCTCACTGATATAATGGAGGTCACACTAAGAGCACTCAATACTGTAGATGACACTTATAGTCATGCAGGTGAAGTGTCACCTCACCTGGAAGGACTGTTTGGGGCCCTGAATGGTAGTGAGGGAGAAGGTGTAGTATT
Organism: Hypanus sabinus; assembly: GCF_030144855.1. Classification (NCBI taxonomy): domain Eukaryota; kingdom Metazoa; phylum Chordata; class Chondrichthyes; order Myliobatiformes; family Dasyatidae; genus Hypanus; species Hypanus sabinus. The sequence continues at coordinate 81,908,153 of NC_082710.1, read as the reverse complement.
TGTTCTGCTTGCAAGGGTAAGTACCAGTAAGTAGGGAGATCAGTGAGGAGGGGCGAATGAACAAGGTAGTCATGTAGGGAGCGATTCCTGTGTAAAGTGGAAAGTGGTGGGGAGGGAAAGGTGTTCTTGGTGGTGTGGTCCCTTTGGAAATGGTATTCATGTATTGTTCTCCCATGTTACACAATTCAGCTAAATCAGTCCAAAAATTTTGGGATTGGAAGTAAAAATTCCTTCTTATTCAGAATCATAATCAGATTTAATATCAGTGGCATAAATTGTGAAATTTGATATTTTTCAGCAGCAGTATAGTGCAATATTCAAAAACAATAAATGGCAACAAGAAATATTGTTCAAAAATTTAATTTAATATATAGTTTATAAACAGTGAAGTAGTTTTCATGGATTGGCTCATTGATCGTTCAGAAATCTGATGGTGGAGGGTAAGAAGCTGTTCCTAATTAATTAATTAATTCTTCCCTTCCCCCTCCCCCTCCTCTCTCCCCCACTCTTTTACAAGGATCACAACCCCTCTGTAACACAGTACTGTACTATGCTCTTCTCAGTTCCCTAAAGTAGGACTTAAATCCAGAAGCACCTGACTCAGAGTCAATGTACTACCTGCCACAGATTAGTTAAAAGTGGAATGAATAAACAAGTTGCTTCATTTAATACAAAATAAGGATCATTCCTCTCCCATTGAATTGAATAGCTAAGAGCACCTTATTAACCGAGGCTCAGTAGTGAGAAAGATAAAGGTAATTTGGAGCTTTGTGTAAGTTAGATAACAGTTACTCCTGAAATTGCTAACACAACATTGAAAAAAGTTAAATGCATTTATGAGGCCTCATAACAACATAGTAAATGGCCAAAGTTGACAAGTCTTTCAAAGGCTTGTATGTTAAGCTTTTGTTTCCCAACTATGCTGCCAGCTGTGTATTTCGCTTCTAAAATGTAATGAAACAATGCTCAACAACGTAAGCTTAACTGACAGGATAATTATTTCCGCAAGGAATGACTAATTAGCAAAAGCAGCACAAGCTAAGCTTTTCCAAATTTATCTTGCTACAATGGTCTTTGTTAGAATGTGATTACAATGGTAAGAATGGTGAACTACTCAATTCTGCGGATTTTATAAATAGACCCACAGCATTAAACACATAGTCAAGTCTTTTTGCTTATTGTGCCGTACTAGCTCTTCATATGATTTATACAATTTTCTACAAAACACTGTTCAAACCCTGCAAAATAATCATCTTCAAGTACCCTTTGAACTTTCTACCCAAGAACCCCCATAGGAAAGCATTACTGGTCCAGGGAATAAATTTCAAAGGCAGACTGCAAAGTACTAATGGGATTATGTATTGTGTAGTACTTGCTTATGGCACTATGTAGTATGTGTGGCCATGCTAATTGTATTATGTAGTGTGTATCACCTGCTAATCACACTATGTAGTGTGTGTGGCACTACCATGGTTGGAATTTTAGGAAATAGGTCTTTGATACGTGTCACTGATATGACACGTATACCTATTAAATTCTGTATGCTGAGGTTTTATAAGGTACTGTTCAGACTATATTGTAAGCAGTTTTGTGCTCCTTACCCAAGAAAGGATACACTGACATTGGAAGGGTTTCAGAGGAGTCTTTCGTGAATGATCCCCAGAATGAAAGGGTAAAGGTATGGGAAGTATTTGGCCTGTATTCACTGGAGTTTAGTAGAAAGATCTGGAGGGCTGGGGGAGGTAGGTCTCATTGAAATTTATCAAATATTGAAAGGCCGGGGAACATCAGGTGATGACGTAGGATCGAGACGTGGAAATCCAGCTCTCACGTAAAAAAACATTAGAATAATGTTTAAGTGAAGAAAAGTTAGTAAATACTTTTTAAAAATTACATCAACTACTCAGGATTGTCTTAAGATATGTCTCCTCAATAGAAGCAGAAGAAAACGACTACTTTGAAGACAACACAAGTTGGAAATGAATCAAGGCCGGCCACCATGAAAGAGCCTCGGGCTCAAGTGCATTTTACCTCCGGCGATACAGAACAGGAAACTGCGGCAACATCAACTGTTTTCCAAAAAAAAAGAGCAACAGGAATTGCGCATGCATGAAGGAAGGGGCATGCGCAAACACGAGCAACCCAAACTACAAATCCCAGCTATGATCGGAACTGGAAGTGAAAGTGAATATGAGGTGGAATCAGATTCTCTGGATAAATCAGATGAAGATGAAGAGACAAACAAAGAAGAGCAACAGGAAGAGGTTGGAGGTGATATTGGAGACAAAAAATCTTTGGTGCAAATAATGCATAAGTTAAAAGCATTAAAAGTAATAAAAAAGATATAAAAATATGAAGATTATGTTTGATAAAATGATGAAAAGACAGGACAAAATGGACAAGAAAATTAAAAACTTGGAAGAAACAACGGGAGACACCATTGATAGAGTGAATAAAATGGAAGATAATATTTCTGCCTGGACATCAGAAAGAAAACAGTTGTTGGAAAAAGTGGATGTACTTGAAAATTTTAGCAGATGAAATAATATTAAGATTGTTGGACTTAAAGAAGGTATAGAGGGAGAGGATCCAATAAATTTTTTTCAAAAATGGATTCTGGAAATTTTGGAAATGGAAGAAGGAACCCAGTTAATTGAAATTGAAAGGGCTCACAGAGCCTTAAGATCAAGACCTCAAGTTGATCAAAACCCACGATCAATCTTGATAAAATGTTTAAGATATCAAGATAAAGAAAAGATCCTGAAGGTGGCTGCCCAACATGCCAGAAAGAGAAATGGGTCATTGATGATAGAAGGGAAAACAGTTCTTTTCTATCTTGATATAAGTTATGACCTTTTGAAGAGAAAGAAGGAATTTAACCCAGTGAAAATAGTTTTATGGGTAAAGGGTTATAAATTTATATTGAGCCACCTGGCAACCCTGATAATTTTTTTGGATGATGGAAAAAGAAGATCTTTTACTGATTATCGGGATGCAGAAGAATTTGCAGAAGAACTCCCAAATATTCGCTAACCACAGCCAAAGATTTAAAAGTGAAACAGATTAAAGATGAAGACAGGGACAGTGAATGGAGTTGATGGATGTTTAAGGACAGAAGAATATTTAAATATATTCTTAATTATATGATACAGGGGGTGAAAGGTAAAACTTTGAGAAATATTAATTGAGAGTAGTGATATTATTTTATCTTCTCTTATATATACTTTTTTATGTTACGGGGGAGCTGGGGGAACTTCGGATCGATTGCTACGGGATTCACATGTGTAATCATGGCGATTGCCATGACCCATACAACGGAAAGGGGTAATGTTGTGTTTTTTTTATTCACAACATTAGTAGGGGGGTATTTTGTTATTTTTTTTCTTTATAATCTATTTTTCTTTAATCTTTCTTTCTTTGCCTGGACAATCGGGGGGTGGGGGGGAGACACATAGCAACATGGAGAATTTTAAAAAGATTCCCCAAGGTTCCCCAAAGTTGAAAAGTTATGTATTACTATAGACTGGAGTAATCCTGTTAAAAATAATGACTAATTTACTGAATTTTTAAAGTTTTAATGTTAATGGGCTTAATGGACCGGTGAAAAGAAAAAGATTTTTAACATACATTAAGAAAATGAAAATAGATATAGCTTTTAGCTGCATTCCACTTGAAAAAATTACTTACAATTTAAGAGATAAATATGAAATATTTCTGAAAATTTGGTGCCCTTATTTACAAAAGATAGGATTAAATATATAGGTGCTCCAAAGATAAAATTATTGGTTATTTGGGGAAAGAAATAAATATATATACTAAAGCTATTATGAACTCCATGGAGCATGTGAGGATCTTCCAATATCTAGGCATTCTTTCTTTCTTTCTTTCTTTCTTTCTTTCTTTCTTTCTTTCTTTCTTTCTTTCTTTCTTTCTTTCTTTCTTTCTTTCTTTCTTTCTTTCTTTCTTTCTTTCTTTCTTTCTTTCTTTCTTTCTTTCTTTCTTTCTTTCTTTCTTTCTTTCTTTCTTTCTTTCTTTCTTTCTTTCTTTCTTTCTTTCTTTCTTTCTTTCTTTCTTTCTTTCTTTCTTTTTTTTTCTCTTTTTTTTCTCTTTCTATAGGGATATGTTAGGGGTAAGGGATTAAGGGGAGGGGGTAAGGGTTGATAATTTTTTTTTAAATTGAAAAGCCTAGAACAAGTGGATGTGCAGAGGATGTTTCCTATAGTCGGAGAGTTGAAAACTATAGGGCACAGCTTCAGAAAAGAAGGATGTTCCATTAGAATAGAGATTAGGAGGAACTAATTCAGCCAGAGGGTGGTGACCTGTCAATTTCATTGCCACAACTGGCTGAGGAGGCCAAGTCATTGGGCATATTTAAAATCGAGGCAGATTGGTTCTTAATTAGTTAGGGCAACAAAGGTGCAGGAATAAGGCAGGAGAAAGGGATTGAGCAGAATAATAAATCATCATGATGGAATGACAGAGCAGACTCGATGGCCTAATTGACCTATTTCTGCTCCTATGTCTTGTGGTCTTATGTTGTTATACATGACATTAGAAGATTTTTAAGACATATTCATATTTTAAAGAATAACGGAACAAAGCAAATTCATGGAATTTTTTTCTGCGACTTTACTCCAGTGGAGCAGAGCAGAAGGTGGTAAATCACTAAAATAATGTTCACAAGTGGTTGGTTCTTCATTGATTGATTACTTTGTAATTGAAGAAGATCCTTGGCTTAAACATTATTGGGCTACACTGTACACTGGACAAAAAATAAATCTTGCAAAGCTTCTGTTGCTGCAAAATTCTTTTTCAAGGATCCTTTGTTAATAATGCAAAATAAGATATTTTGGTTGTGGATTTGGTACCCTGGTCAAAGCTAGTGCTTGTGTGGGCTTTGGACTTGGGCCAGAAACAGCAGGGACATGTTGGGACATCCTTTAATCTGATGAAATTTAGGGAGAGATGTTCCCAGGGCTACTGCTAGGACACAGGCATTTGAGAGCATTACTTGAGCGGAAAGTATCAGAGTTTGGGGAGGGGGAAAACAAATGGACTGCTATTGCAAGGATTAAAACATATACACCAGTCTGAAGATGCTCATCAGTAATGTGGTCCATGCCCTGGGAGTAAGTTACATTACGGTGACAGTGCAATTTATAGTGCAAATGCTGCCACCGCGTGACTGGCTTGAAAATGTCCCTCAATTGAAATTGAAGGAAGTTTTAATCCAATATATTCTGCCTGCTCTTGGATGCCAGTGTAGTGTCCCAGTGGCTGGCATGCTGGTTAGTGGGACTGCAACCATGCAGGTTCAGCGACCCAGGTCTAATCCTGCCCTCCAGAACTGGCTGTGTAGATATTGTGCCTTCCCTTTGTGACCACACAGGCTTCCCTGGTTGCTTCAGATTCCTCCAAAACCCCAAGGCATGCCAGTTGTTACATTAATTAATCATTTTAAAACAGTTAGTACATCGTTAAGTGTCAGAACCTGTGTGGCTTATGGGAATGTGGGGGGGCAGTAAAATGTGAACAGTGTGAGTGGGTGTTTGAGGATTAGCATAGAAATATTGGGATGAAGGGTCTGTTCTCTATGATATGATTTGATGGTACCTCAGATGAATGCAGGGCCTGCATGCAAATTGCTTGTTTCACAATTGATGCTGCACATGCTGATAGGGTAGTTGAGAAAGTGTTTGATGTGTTAACATAGAACATCACTGCATGATACAGGCCGTTGAGTTTACATTTTAGCCTGTTCCAAGTTCAATCTAACCTTAACCCCCTGCGTCTAAACATCATCTATGTGCCTATCGTACAAGCAATAGTTAGTTTCCTAACTATTCCTAATGTACCGCCAGCAGGGCGTTCCACACACCTACCACTCTCTGCCTAAAAAAAATTACTTCTGATACGCTTAGTCATCAATGCCCTTGGCTATCAACTCAATCTGTGTCTTTTATCATCTTGTACACCTCTAAAAGATACCTCTCATTCTTTGCTCCAAAAAGAAAAGCTCTAGCTTGCTCTATCTATCTTTTTAAGACATGCTCTTGAGTGTAGGCAACATCTGGGTAAATCTCTGCTGCACCCTCTTTAAAGCTTCCACATCCTTCCCATAATGAAGTGACCAGAATGGAACATAATATTCCAAGTGTGGTCTAACCAGGATTTTATAGAACAGCAACATTACCTCATAGCTCTTGAAGTTAATCTTCCAACTACTGAAAGCTAAGACACCATATGCCTTCTTAACAACCCAGTCAACTTGCTTGGCCACTTTACCTATTAAAGTGAACTTCAAGATCCATTTGTAAATCCACACTGCTAAGAACCCTGCCATGAACCCTGTATTCTGTTTTTAAATTTCACCTTACAAAGTTGAACACTTTATACTTTTCAGGGTTGAACTCCATCTGCCACTTTTCAACTTAGCTTTACATCATGTCAATATCCAGTTGTAATGTCTGGCAACCTTCTAAACTATCCACAACACCACCAGCCTTCATGTTATGCACAAACTTACTAACTCACCCTTCCACTTCCATGTTCAATTCATTTATAAAAAAATCACAAACAGCAGAGCCCCGAGAACACATGCCAGTGTAATAACATGAACCACAAACTTCTAGGCAGAATTTACTTCATCTACAGCCTTCTATGGGCAAGCTAATTCTGTATCTACACAGCCAAGTTTCCTTGGATCTCATGCCTCTTTATCTTTCTAATGAGGCTATGATGGGGATCACCCTTTACAACTACCCCTTCTTCTACACACAATTCTGAATCCAAACAGGCAAGTTAACACTTTGGGTTAATATCAGTTCAGCCTCAATGTAAACATCAATTATTAGAACCATAGAACATTACAGCACAGAAACAGGCCTTTTGGCCATTCTTGGCTGTGTTGAACAATTTTTCTGCCTAGTCCCGCTGACCTGCTCCTGGCCCATATCCCTTCGTACACGTGTCATCCATGTACCTGTCCAAGTTTTTCTTAAATGTTAAAAGTGAACCCGCATTTACAACTTCATCTGGCAGCTCATTCCACACTCCCACCACTCTCTGAGTGAAGAAGCCCCCGACGTTCCCTTTAAACTTTTCCCCCTTCACCCTTAACCCATGTCCTCTGGTTTTTTTCACCCCTAGCCTCCGTGGAAAAAGCCTGCTTGCATTCATTTTATCTATACCCATCATAATCTCATATACCTCTATCAAGTCTCCCCTCATTCTTCTACGCTCCAGGGAATAAAGTCCTAACCTATTCAACCTTTCTCTGCAACTCAGTTTCTCATGTCCCGGCAAAATCCTTGTAAACCTTCTCTGCTCTCTTTCAACCTTATTAATATCCTTCCTGTAATTAGGTGACCAAAACTGCACACAATACTCTAAAATCGGCCTCACAAATGTCTTTTTCAACCTCACCATAACATTCCAACTCTTATACTCAAAACTTCAATTTATAAAGGCCAATGTTCCAAAAGCTCTCTTTACTACCCTATCTACCTGTGACACCACTTTTAGGGAATATTGTAGCTGTATTCCCAGATCCCTCTGTTCTACTGCACTCCTCAGTACAGTACTGCCATTTACCTTGTATGCTCTACATTGCTTTTTTCCTTCCAAAGTGCAATACCTCACACTTGTCTGTATTAAACTCCATCTGCTATTTGTCAGCCCATTTTTCAAGCTGGTCCAGATCCCTCTGCAAGCTTTGAAAACCTTCTTCATTGTCCACTGCACCTCCAATCTTTGTATCATCAATAAATTTGATGGTCCAATTTACCACATTATCATCCAGATCATTGATATAGATGACAAATAACAATGGACCCAGCAATGATCCCTGTGGCACACCACTAGTCACAGGCCTCCACTCAGAGAAGCAATCCTCCACTACCACTCTCTGACTTCTTCCATTGAGCCAATGTCAAATCCAGTTTACTACCTCACCGTGTATACCTAGCGAATGAATCTTCCTAACTAACCTCCTATGCGAGACCTTGTCAAAGGCCTTACTGAAGTCCATGTAGACAACATCCACTGCCTTCCCTTCATCCACTTTCCTTGTAATCTCCTTGAAAAACTCTAATAGATTTGTAAAACATGACCTACCACGCACAAAGCCATGTTGACTCTCCCTAATAAGTCACTGTCTATCTAAATTCTTAGAGATCCTATCTCTTAGTACTCCTTCTGTGTTGCCCTTAAGGTATTTGTTTAGCTTTATTAAATTTTTGCTTTAGTAATTCATTTGCAATTATTTTCTAGTTAAAGTTAAGGTTGTTGAAAGTAAATTTGTTGTCTGTGATATATCGCAGCATGCAATCAGAGTTCTTACACCTGAATGAGAACACTACAGTGAAAAGGCGGCATTACCAGGTGTTTCAACAAGTGGTGCAATGGTATCACGATCCAATGTTAAGTCGTTGCCATCCAGCACCAGGAGCAGAAGGGCATCAACAAATAAGACTGCCCACGTAAGAGCTAAAGCAGAAACCGCCAAGATGTGAGCGTCATACGCTGAACAGGAAGCAAAACTGAAAATGGAAAAGGCTGCCAGGGAAGCCAAAAACCAGTTGGAAAGAGTAAGGATAGAAGCAGAGTTAGAAGTGCTGACGCTACACCGAGAAGCCGAAGCTGCCAGGGTGGAAGCAGAAATATTAGAAAGTGCTGAGGAGATGCATGTTCTAGATGAAGTAAAACCTACTTCAGAAAGGACCAGATTGGAACGCATTAGCGACTACGTCCGATCTCAAATGGACCTGAAGGTTCGTTCTTCCTCTCCGTACTTACACTTTGTATATGCTAACATCCCATTTCATGAGGAGTCAAAGAGAGGCCCAATTGCATCAGATCCATCTGTGGAAGACAATTCACGCGTGCAACTTCGCGATGAAATCAAGAATGAAAGGGCTGACGACAAATATTTCCTGACACCGAACTTACCATATTTGGCAAGAGAAGAGGCAAAGGCTGAATTCAGAACAGCAAATCCCATAACAAATGTATACCCTCAGTCATATACCAGCCGACATATTTCCCCAGCCAGCATGCCACTTGCAGTTGAACCCATGGCACAGTATTTAGCACAACAAGATCTCGTCACTTCAGGACTATACCGGTTTGACGACAAGCCTGAAAATTACTGTACATGGTACTCCTCATTCGCCAACGCTATCGGTGGAGTCCAACTTGAAGCAACCCAAGAGTTGGATCTTATGACAAAACGGCTGGGAAAAGAATCATGCAAACAGGTGAGACGCATACGTTCAGTGTACATCAACAACTCCAAGATAGCCTTATGCAAAGTATGGGAGAGACTTCGGGAGTGCTATTGAAATAACCTGAAGTTATTGAAATGGCACTATTTCGACGTCTGGCAAATTTTCCTAGGGTGTCAGCCAAGGACCACACTAAATTAAGAGAGCTCAGAGATCTACTCATGGAGATTCAAGGCGCTAAAGAAGATGGCTATTTAACTGGCCTGTCATATCTAGATACTTCATATGGAATTAGACCAATCCTGGACAAACTTCCATTTGGGCTGTAGGAAAGGTGGATGTCTGTTGGCTCAGAGTACAAGGAAGAGAATGGTGGTTGATTTCCTCCCTTTAAGTATTTCACTAGGTTTGTGTGCAAGGAGGCAAAGAAGTGAAACGACCCTAGCTTCATGAGTCAAGGTAGTAGTACTATTCACACCAATCCAGTTGAATCCACTTTGAACAATTTTAACATCAATAAACCTGTCTCGGTGCGTGAAACTGAAGTCTCTACAACTAACAATGACCCTAACAAGAATTGTCCATTGCACAACAAACCTCACCCCCTCAAAAAATGCAGAACGTTTAGAAAAAAACTTTGACAAGAGAATGGCCCTTCTCAAGGAGCAAAAAATATGTTTTAAATGCTGTTCCTCTACCTCTCACCTCGCTAGAGAGTGTACGATCCCTGTGAAGTGCTCGGAATGTAACAGCACTAATCACGAGGGGGCCATGCACCCCGGCCCGTTACCACAAACCGACAAAGCTCCTTCACCCTCACAACAGGACGGCGGGGAGGGAGAGGCTCACTCCAGGACAACTGTTGTCAGCTCGAGCTGCGCAGAAGTTTGCGGTCAAGGTCAGTCAAGCCGTTCTTGCTCAAAGATCTGCCTCACTAAGGTATACCCTAAGGGAGCCAAAGACAAAGCCATCAAAGCCTATGTAATTCTGGATGACCACAGCAATTGTCTGCTAGTCAGGCCAGAGTTCTTCGACTTGTTTGACGTAGAGAGTATTCAGTTCCCATACTACCTTAGAACTTGCTCAGGCAGCGTAGAAACATACAGCAGGAGGGCAGAAGGCTTCCAGCTCGAGTCGCTGGATGGCAAAGTTGTCATCTGTCTCCCTCCGCTCTTAGAGTGCAATGAGGTTTTGAATAACCGCACCGAGACCCCACGCCAAGTGCAGTGCTACACCAGCCGCATCTCCACCACATTGCCAATCACATCCCAGAACTGGATCCAAAAGCAGAAATACTCCTGCTACTAGGAAGAGACATTCTCCAGGTGCACAAGGTCAGGCAGCAGGTCAATGGACCACACAACGCCCCCTTTGCCCAATGCCTGGATCTGGGCTGGGTGGTGATAGGAGGGGTGTGCCCTGGCAATGTACACAAACCGACAGTTAACACGCTCAAGATCAATGTGCTAGAGAGCGGCCACCATTCAATTTTTCAACCCTGCACAAGCTTCCTGTGTATCAAATAAGCATGACAAGGCTTTAACGAGGGTAGTAAAGTAACTGACAAGACACTGGGACAGTCAGTCTTTGCTCAAACTGAGCATGATAATAAACTTGCTCCACCAGAGGAAAAAACTCAAACGAGTGAGGCACTTGAGCTGATCGAACCTGAAAGAGACTCGGAAATTCGGCTGCAAATACAAACAGGAGTCACCTACCTGGAAGAATCAATACGAACCACCGAGCGCTTTCAGCGGTTCTCCACTTTGAATTCCTTAGTGAGAGGTCTTGCGTTCCTCATTCACGTGGCCAGATCTCATAAACACTCATCCCAAAATAGTAAATGCAAGGGATGGCACAAATGTAACTTACCTCGCACTGCGGACGAATTGGCCCGGACAAAGGACGTCATCCTTAAAGAAACTCAAAGAGAAGCTTTTGCAAGGGAGTTTTCAGCCCTCCAAGCTAATAAACCAATACCAAAGGACAGCCCTTTGCAGAAATTCAACCCGATCCTGAAGAACAATCTCATTTGCATTCGAGGCCAGTTAATACACTCTCACCTTTCAGCTGCAGAAAAGAGCCCAGTAATCCTACCCAAAGACAGCCAAGTGTCCTTACTGCTCACATGCCATCACCATGAACAGGTAAGGCATCAGGGCCGTCATCTGACAGAGGGAGAAATCAGGGCAGCGGGATTGTGGATCTTGGGAGGCAAAACACTGACCAATTCAGTACTTCACAGATGTGTAACCTGCAGGAAATTGCGAGGGAAGCTGGAAGCTCAACGTATGGCAGACCTCCCACCAGAACACCTCAGTGCCTGCCCTCCTTTTACATATGTGGGGCTCGATGTATTTGGTCCCTGGACTATCACTACGAGACGCACTAGAGGGGGACAAGCAGAGAGCAAATGGTGGGCCATCATGTTCAGCTGCATGAGTTCAAGAGCGGTACACATTGAAGTCATCGAATATCTGGATACATCCAGCTGCATTAACGCTCTCAGGCGCTTCTTTGCACTAAGAGGCCCTGCAAAACAGTTAAGGTCAGATTGCAGCATGAACTTTGTTGGAGCGTCCAAGGAGCTCGGTGCAAAGGTACCTCAGTCAGCAGGGATGCAACTGGGAGTTTAACACACCACACACCTCTCACATGGGAGGCTCATGGGAGCGGATGATTGGTATTGCCAGAAGAATCCTTGATTCAATGTTTCTGCAGCAACGCACCCGATTGACCCACAAGGTACTGTGCACACTAATGGCAGAGGTCACAGCCATTATAAATGCGTAACCACTCCTACCTGTCTCTTCTGACCCGGAAAACCCCTTCATACTCTCGCCATAAATGCTTCTTACGCAGAAGGCAGGAGCTCCCCCTCCACCAGGGGACTTCTCTGATAAGGACTTGTACACAAAGTAATGGAGACAGGTTCAGGCTCTCGCAAATCAGTTCTGGTCCCGTTGGAGACATGAATATTTACCTTTGTTGCAACACAGACAAAAGTGGACAGAACCTCGCAGGAATCTTCAAGTTGGAGATTTAGTCCTGCTCATGGACGAACAGATCGCCCGCAACTGCTGGCCAATGGCCAGAATCACTGCCACATTCCCTAGTAGGGATGGACATGTCAGGAAGGTTGAGTTGAAAACTTCCGACCAAGGTGATGTGAGAACTTACCAAAGTCCAGTTGCAGAAGTTGTTCTATTTCTACCTAAAGACTGATTTGGAGACTTAACTTTTGTGTTATGTTCATAGTGACCTGATGAAGGTCAGGCGGGGAGTGTGTTGCCCTTAAGGCATTTGTTTAGCTTTATTATATTTTCGCTTTAGTAATTCATTTGTAATTATTTTCTAGTTAAAGTTAAGGTTGTTGAAAGTAAATTTGTTCTCTGTGATATATCGTGGCATGCGATGACATCACACCCGGTTTCACCGTGTCTTGTGGGAAAATACCAGTTTGGAGAAATGGAAAGGAAGGGGCTTGAGTGTGCAGGATCAGCGCAAGAAAAGTTTTCTTTCTACGCATTAGAAACATCATAGAAGCAACGCCGTAAGTTCATAAGATGATTGATATGTTGAAGTAAAAATGTTAATGCTGATTCTGTTAAAAGTAATGACGGTTGATAAAGTTTATTTTCTTGTGCTATTGAAAGAGTTGCTGATAGTTTGTGTGGTGTATTTAAAGCCAGTTGTTGGCATAGGTAGATTCTGACTGTATGTTGTATTTTAATGTAATATAGTTTGTAGTTTTGCAAGTATTTATGATGTAAATGCTATGCCAAGAAGGAAACAAATACTGTTTATATTTTGTATTGCTTTATCAACAGTTTTCACTATATGTTAATGTGGAAGAGTGAACAGTAAGCAGTTAATCTTACTGCGATCCTGTCTTCATTGACTACGGTTTACTTCGGTATTTAGTTCAGAGTTCTTACACCTGAATGAGAACACTACACTTTCCAATAATTTACCTACTACCGATGTCAAACTTACCGGCCTATAATTTCCCGGATTACTTTTAGAGCCTTTTTTAAATAATGGAACAATATGAACTATCCTCCAATCCTCCGGCACCTCACCCGTGGATACCGACATTTTAAATATATCTGCCAGTGCCCCTGCAATTTCAACACTAGTCTCCTTCAAGGTCTGAGGGAATACCCTGTCAGGTCCTAGGGATTTATCTACCCTGATTTGTCTCAAGATAGCAAGCACCTTCTCCTCTTCAATCTGTATAGGTTCCATGACCTCACTATTTGTTTGCCTTATTTCCATTGACTCCATGCCAGTTTCCTTAGAAACATAGAAATATAGAAAATAGGTGCAGGAGTAGACCATTCGGCCCTTCGAGCCTGTACTGCCATTCAGTATGATCCGGGCTGATCATCCAACTCAGAACCCTGTACCTGCTTTCTCTCCATACCCCCTGATCCCTTTAGCCACAAGGGCCATATCTAACTCCATCTTAAATGTAGCCAATGAACTGGCCTCAACTGTTTCCTGTGGCAGAGAATTCCACAGATTCACCATTCTCTGTGTGAAGAAGTTTTTCCTCATCTCGGTCCTAAAAGGCTTCCCCTTTATTCTTAAACTGTGACCCCTCGTTCTGGACTTCCCCAACATCGGAAACAATCTTCCTGCATCTTGCCTGCCCAATCCCTTTAGAATTTTATACGTTTCAGTAAGATCCCGCCTCAATCTTCTAAATTCCAGCGAGTATAAGCCTAGTCGATCCAATCTTTCTTCATATGAAAGTCCTGCCATCCCAGGAATCAATCTGGTGAACCTTCTTTGTACTCCCTCTATGGCAAGAATGTCTTTCCTCAGATTAGGGGACCAAAACTGCACACAATACTCCAGCAGTGGTCTCACCAAGGCCTTGTACAACTGCAGTAGAACCTCCCTGCTCCTGTACTCAAATCCTCTTGCTATGAATGCCATTTGCTTTTTTCACCGCCTGCTGTACCTGCATGCCCACTTTCAATGACTGGTGTACAATAACACCCAGGCCTCGTTGCACCTCCCCTTTTCCTAATCGGCCACCATTCAGATAATAATCTGTTTTCCTGTTCTTGCCACCAAAGTGGATAACCTCACATTTATCCACATTAAATTGCATCTACCATGAATTTACCCACTCACCTAACCCAAGTCACCCTGCATCCTCTTAGCATCCTCCTCACAGCTAACACTGCCGCCCAGCTTTATGTCATCTGCAAACTTGGAGATGTTACATTTAATTCCCTCGTCTAAATCATTAATATATATTGTCAACAACTGGGGTCCCAGCACTGAGCCTTGCGGTACCCCACTAGTCACCGCCTGCCAATCTGAAAAGGTCCCGTTTACTCCCACTCTTTGCTTCCTGTTTGCCAACTATTTCTCTATCCACATCAATACCATACCCCCAATACCATGTGCTTTAAGTTTGCACACTAATCTTAGTAAATACAGGTGCGAAAAACCCATTTGAGATTCCCCTATTTCTTTTGATTCCATACGTAACTGACCACTCTGCTCTTAATATACCTGTAGAAGCTCTTTGGATTATCCTTCACCTTGACTGCCAAAGCTACCCCGTGTCTTCTTTTAGCCCTCCTGATTTCTTTCTTAAGCATTTTCTTTTTTTGCACTTTTTATACTCCTCAAGTACCTTACTTACTCCCTGTTTCCTATACATGTCATAGACAATAGACAATAGACAATAGGTGCAGAAGTAGACCATTCGGCCCCTCGAGTCTGCACCGCCATTCTGAGATCATGGCTGATCATTCACTATCAATACCCAGTCCCTGCCTTGTCCCCATACCCCTTGATTCCCCTATCCATCAGATATCTATCCAGCTCCTTCTTGAAAGCATCCAGAGAATTGGCCTCCACCGTCTTCCGAGGCAGTGCATTCCACACCTCCACAACTCTCTGGGAGAAGAAGCTCTTCCTCAACTCTGTTTTAAATAACTGACCTCTTATTCTCAATCCATGCCCTCTGGTACTGGACTCTCCCAACATCTGGAACATATTTCCTGCCTCAATCCTATCAAATCCTTTAATTATCTTAAACGTTTCAATCAGATCCCCTCTCAATCTCCTCAATTCCAGCGTGTACAAGCCCAATCTCTCCAATCTCTCTGCGTAAGACAGCCCTGCCATCCCAGGAATCAACCTAGTGAATCTACGCTGCACTTCCTCAATTGCCAGAATGTCCTTCCTTAAACCTGGAGACCAAAACTGTACACAATATTCCAGGTGTGGTCTCACCAGGGCCCTGTACAAATGCAAAAGAACATCCTTGCTCTTGTATTCAATTCCCCTTGTAGCAAAGGCCAACATTCCATTTGCCCTCTTCACTGCCTGTTGCACTTGCTCATTCACCTTCATTGACTGGTGAACTAGGACTCCTAGGTCTCTTTGCATTTCTCCCTTACCTAACTCGACACCGTTCAGACAATACTCTGCCCTCTTGTTCCAGCTTTCAAAGTGGATAACTTCACATTTATTCACATTGAATGACATCTGCGAAGTATCTGCCCACTCTATACATCACTCTATTCTTCTTTATCAGAGTTCCAATATCCCTAGGGAACAAAGGTTCCTGAATCTTATTCACTTTGCCTTTAATCCTGACAGGAACATACAAACTCTGCATTCTCAAAATTTTTCCTTTGAAGGCCTCCCACTTACCAACAACTTCCTTGCCAGAGAACAACCTGTCCCAATCCACACATTTTAGATCCTTTCTCACTTCTTCAAATTTGGCCTTTTTCCAGTTTAGTTCCTCAACCCGAGGACCAGATCTATCTTTATCCATGATCAAGTTGAAACTAATGGTGTTATGATCACTGGAACCAAAATGTTCCCCTACACACACTTCCGTCACATGTCCTAACTCGTTTTCTAATAGGAGATCTAATATTGCATCCTCTCTAGTCGGTACCTCTATATATTGATTTAGAAAACTTTCCTGAACATATTTTACAAACTCTAACTGATCTAGACCTTTAACAGCATGGAAGTCCCAATCAATACGTGGAAAATTAAAATCCCCAATCACAACATTGTTTCCTGCAGTTGTCTGCTCTCTCTGCAGATTTGCTCTTCCAATTCTTGCTGACTATTGGGTGGTCTATAATACAACCCATTAATGTGGTGATACCTGAGAAGCTGAGAAATAGCCTCAGTAGACAAGCCCTCTAAACTATTCAACCTGAGCACTGCTGTAATATTTTCCCTGACATTGCTCTGCCTCTATCACATCTGAAACATCGGAACCCTGAAACATTAAGCTGCTGATCCTGCCCCTCCTTCAGCCAAATTTCACTAATGGCTAAAATGTCATAATTCCACATGTCAATCCAAGGTCTCAGCTTATCAGCCTTTCCCACCATACTCTATGCATTGAAATAGACACTCCTCAGAAGATTATTACCACCACACACAACCCTTCTATTTGTGACTTTGCATGAAACTTTAACATCATTTATTTTCAACCCCGCTTCACTATCTACTCTGGTACTCTGGTTCCCATCGCCCTGCAAATCTAGTTTAAACCCCCTCCCAATAGTACAAATAAACCTCCCTGCAAGGATATTGGTCCCCCTGTAGTTTAGGTGTAATCCATCTCCCTTGTATAGTTCCCACCTGCCCCAGAAGAGATCCCAATGATCCTGAAATCTGAAACCCTGCCCAGTACACTAGTTTCTCAGCCACGTCTTCATCCACCAGAGCATCCTATTCTTACCCTCACTGGCACGTGGCACAGGTAGCAATCCAGAGATTACTACCCTTGAAATCCTGCTTTTTAACTTCCTACCAAACTCTCTCTTCAGGACCTCCTCACTCTTTCTTCCTATGTCATTGGTACCGGTGTGTACCATGACATCTGGCTGCTCACCATCCCTGACCCTGGCACCTGGGAGGCAACAAACCATCCGGGAGTCTTTGTTGCGACTACAGAACCTCCTGTCTGTTTTCCATCCACATATGCTGCCTGAGCCATTGCATTACTCCAGCAGCTCACTATCTTGCTTCAATGAAAAACAAAATACTTTTCAATTGACTTTTAAAGGAAAGTTGGTCTCAGTTCAGGGAAAATAGATCAACTATGATCAATTGGCAGAGCAGACTCGATGGGTTGAATGGCCCAATTCTGCTCCTATGTTTTATGGTCTTACGATCTTATACTCCCATGTTAAATTATTCCAATAATTTTAAACTCTCACGGGCTGAATTGCTGCAGCTCATTTGGAGCAGTAATCTGGTAGCACAGGGCAACAGATCAGCTTAAATAAAAGAGTTTGGCTTTAAGTAAATTTGAATGCAAATTCAGAATACTCTTCAAATTTCAGATGCAATTATTGAGATTAATAACTCGTGGGATTTATAATATCTGCACTGAATAGGATAATATTCAGGGTCACATTTTGGAGTTTTAATCAATGTGAAAATTTCCACCCATGCTCTTTAGGGACAGGAGTGATGGTAACAAATTAAATCAACCGCTCAACAGATGACACCATTGCTATTACCCTCCACCTGGCCCTAACCCACCTGGATGAAAAAAGACACGTTCATAGACTTCAGTTCAGCATTCAACACAATCATCCCTCAGAAACTGATTGAAAAGCTGAACCTACTGGGCCTGAACACCTCCCTCTGCAACTGGATACTAGACTTCCTGACTGGGAGACCTCAGTCAATCCGAATCGGAGGCAGCATCTCCAACACCATCACACTGAGCACAGGGGCTCCCCAGGGCTGTTTGCTCAGTCCACTGCTGTTCACTCTACTGACCCATGACTGTGCTGCAAGACACAGCTCGAACCATATCATCAAGTTTGCCGATGACACGACCGTGGTGGGTCTCATCAGCAAGAACGACGAGTCAGCATACAGAGAGGAGGTGCAGTGGCTAACGGACTGGTGCGGAACAAAACAAAAGAGATGGTTGTTGACTTCAGGAGGGCACAGAGCGACCACTCCCCGCTGAACATCGACGGCTCCTTGGTGGAGATTGTAAAGAGCAGCAAATTTCTTGGTGTTCGCCTGGTGGAGAATCTCACCTGATCCCGCAACACCTGCTCCATAGCAAAGAAAGCCCAGCAGCATCTCTACCTTCAATGAAGGCTCAGGAAAGCCTATCTCCCACCCCCCATTCTCATCACATTCTACAGGGGTTGTATTGAGAGCATCCTGAGCAGCTGCATCACTGCCTGGATCGGAAATGGCACCATCTCAGATTGCAAGACCCTGCAGTGGATAGTGAGGTCAACTGAGAAGATTGTTCGGGTCTCTCTTCCCACCATTACAGACATTTACACTACATGCTGCATCTGCAAAGCAAACAGCATTATGAAGGACCCCAGGCACCCCTCATACAAACTCTTCTCCCTCCTGCCATCTGGGAAAAGGCACCGAAGCATTCCGGCTCTCACAACAAGACTATGTAATAGTTTCTTCCCCCAAGCCATCAGACTCCTCAATACCCAGAGCCTGGACTGACACCAACTTACTGCCCTCTACCATGCCTAGTGTCTTGTTTATTGTTTATTATTTACTGTAATGTGTGCACTGTTTTGTGCACTTTATGTAGTCCTGTGTAGGTCTGTAGTCCATGTAGTTTTTTTTCTGTGTTGTTTCTACGTAGTTCAGTGTAGTTTTTGTACTGTTTCATGTAGCACCATGGTCCTGAAAAACGTTGTCTCATTTTTACTATGTACTGTACCAGCAGTTATGGTCTAAATGACAATAAAATGTGACTTGACTTGACTATGTGTTTCACTATACATACTACAAATTTACTTGGCTGAGAAAGAACTACGGTATTAGTTCTGTAAGGCTCTCTAGTCTATGGCATATCACCCTTACTGTATTCCATTACAGTATAATCAATGCCAGCAGAAAGTATGTTTGCAAACCCATTCTCAACTTGATAAGAATTTTGAGTACTTGTTTTATCATTGCATTTCTGAGATTAAAGTCAAAATTGAGTTTATTGTCAATACATACAAGGACAGCTGCAATGAGAACTACACTTGCAGCAGATCACAGACACAACACTCACAAGAAAAACAAATGAAGCATGAATTATGCACATTTTTATGAGAAAGAACACGATTGGAATAGAAAACAGAAGTTTATTGTTGCGCAAAGTGATTATGATGTTGATATACTAAGCTAGTGGCTTTGGTTGTACAGGTTGGTCCAAGAACTAAATAGCTGTAGGGAAGATGATGTTCTTGAACCTTATAGTATGGGACTTCAGACTAGTTAATTAAGGGGTTGAAACTGGAATCAGTTTATTACTGTGATATGTACCGAGGTACAGTGAAAAGCTTGCTTTGCATTTTATTCGTTAGGTCAACTCATTACACAGTGTTTTAATTCAGTACAAAGCAAAATAACACCAGAGTGCAGAATAAAGTGCAGTTCTGGTAAATCCCTGTATGTTCTCTAAAGCTACCACATCATTCCTATAATGAGGTAACCAGAACTGAGTACTAAGCGTGATCTAACCAGAGTTTTATAGAGCTGCAAAATAACCTTCTGCTAAGAATCCTGCCATTGATCTTGTACTCTACCTTCAAGTCTGACTTTCCAACATGATTCATCTCATGTTTTTTTAACAACCTTTCCCACTTCTCCACCCATTTATAACAAACTCTCCACCCAACTCTGCATCCTGTCCATATCCTGTTGTAACTTATAACAACCTCTGCCACTTCTCCACTCATCTCTGCACCCTGTCCATATTCTGTTGTAACTTATAACAATCTTCTACACTATCCACAAGTCTCTTCTCCGTGCCATCTTACTAACTCACCATTAGACTTCATCATCCAAATCTGTTGTAAAATTCACAAGAGCGGAGTCCCAGAATGGATCCCTGTAGAATACCACCGGTCACTCGACTCCAGGCAGAATACTCTGATCTACAATCACCCTCTGCTGTATGTGGGCAAGCTAATTTTGAATCCATGTAACTAAGTACTCATGGATCTCATACTGTGGGACTTTCTGGACGAGCCCACAAACACATTACTAAGATCCGTTTACACCACACTCACTGCCCCAGCTTCATCAATGTGCTTTATCACAGCCTTGAAAAACTCAGTCAGGTTTGTGAGGCATGAACTGCCCTTCACAAAGCCATGTTGAACACCCTTAAATCAACTGAACTTCTCCAAATGCTTCAATATCCTGTCCCTAAGGATCCTCTGCAGTAGTTTATCTATCGACCTTTGCTGACTGCTATTGCAAGAAGACTCAAATACAAAAAACAACTACTTCTCATTAGGTACTGCTATAAGAAGAGGAATTGAGTAAAGTCGGCTTGCATTCTCAAGCTTACGGTTCAGCTCTGTAGGTCTATTGAGAAGATTTCCTCTGACTTACTCCTTATTTTGACAATCACAAGTACGGCTCAGATGAGGATAATTTCTTTACACAAAGGTTAGTAAACCTCTACAAAGCCTAGACATTCTTCATATAATGGGGCTACCAGGTGTGGCCTATCGAGAGTTTTACAAAGCTGCAAAATAGCTTAACTTTTGAACTCGGTGCCTCCACTAATAAATGCAAACATGCCGCATGCCTTCTGAGCCATTCTATCAACTTGTGTAGCCACTTTCAGGGAACTATGAACTTGGTCATCAAGATCTCTCTGCTTATCAACACTGTTAAGTGTCTTGCCTTTTAACAGTGTGCCATCTCTTTATATTTGACCTACCAAAGGTACAACACTTCACATTTCAGTGGGTTAAACTTCATTAGCCATTTCTTGGCTCATACCTGAAACTGATCTAAACTCCCATGATATTCTTTACCAGTCCTCGAAACTATCCAGAACACAAACAGTCTGCACATCACCTGCAAACATACTAACCACCCATCTACCCTTTCATCCAGGTCGCAAACAGCAGAGGTCCCAGCACACACCCCCACGCACCACTAATCAGAGAGTTAAAGCTAGAATGTGTGCCTTCAACCACTGCTCTCTGTCGTCTTTGTGCAAGCCAGTTCTGAATCCAAATAGCCAAATCACTATGCATCTTAATCGTTTGAATGAGTCTCCCATGAGGATCCTTGTCAAATTTCTAATTAAAAGCCATGTAGTCAACAACCACAACTCTACCTTCATCAATCTCCCCTGTCAAAAAACCTCAAGTTCAATCAAGTTAGTAAAACTTGATTTTCCCTGCACATGCCATCCTGGCTCTCCCTAACTAAGCCATAGTTTTCCAAATGCTCATAAATACCATCCCTAAGAACTCTCTCCAGTAACTTCCCTACCACTGACACAAGTTTCGCTGGTATGTAGATTTCAGGATTATCCGTGCTTCCCTTCTGGAATAATAGAGTCAGAATCAGAGCCTTTGGCTCATCTAGTAATCTACTCCCATTCACCTGCACCCACCCTCCATACCACAGGCATCCATGTAACTATCTGCCTCACTGAAATCTTGAAATGGAGCTTGCATGTACACCTGACTGGCAGCTCATTCCACACTCTCATGACCCTCTGAGTGAAGTTTCCGTTCATGTTGCCCTTAGGCTTTTCACACTTAACCCATGACCTCTAGTTACAGTCCCACCCTACCTCAGTGGAAAAAGCCTGCTTGCATTTACCGTATCTATATCCCTCATAATTTTGCATCCCTCATAAATTTCCCCTCAATCTTCTAGAGAATAAAGTTTAACCTATTAATCTTTCCTATAACTCAGATCCCCTAGTCCCAGCAATATCCTTGTAAATTTTCTTTGTATTCTTTCAACTTGTTTCCATCTTTCCTGTGGGTTGGTGGTCAAAACTGCATGCAATACTCCGAGTTAGGCCTCACAATTGTCTTGTACAAATTCAACACAACATCCCAACTCCTAACTCAATACATTGATTTATGACTGCCAATGTGCCAAAAGCTTTCTTTGTGACCATATCTACCTGTAACACCATTTTCAAGGAATTATATTCTCTTTATATTTCCAGATTCTCCTGTTCTACTGCACTCTTCACTGTTCCACCACTCGCTTACAAGACCTACCCTGTGAAGCCATTTTCAATCAATTATGAACCTGTAATCCCAGATCCTTTTGTTCTACCACACTTCTCAGAACCTTACTGCTCACTGAATAGTACCTAAATAGTTGGTCCTTGTGCTGTCTTTACGACAGTTATTTAGTTTATAATATTTTCGCTTAGTAATTCATTCAATAGTATTTTCTAGTTAGAATTAGAAGTGTTTAAAGTGTATTCATTGCATGTAAAATATATCGGCATGCGATGACGTCACATCCGGTTTCGCCGCGTCTTGTGGGAAAACACCGGTTTGAAATTAGCGCGAGGGTGGGGGCTTTCCACGAGGCTCACCTGAGCAGAAGCAGTTTTGCAGGCATGAGAAATCACAGTGAGAGCAACGCTGTAAGTTAATAGATAATCGATATATTGAACTAAGATGTTAATGCTGATCCTGTTAGAGGTAACGACGGTAGATAATGTTTATGCTTTCGTTAGTTAAAGAGTCGCGGATAGTTTGCATGGAAGTGTATTTAAAGTAGTCAATGGAGCAGGTAAACTCTCCCTGTATACTGCACCTTAGTGTAATGTAGTTATAGTCACCTTTGCAAGTATTTACACTTGAAATGTGATATTAAGGAAGGAACAAATACTGTATCAATCTTGTATTGTTTTATCAACAGTTTTCACCATATGTTAATGTGAAGAGTGAACAGTAAATGGTTAATCTTACTGCGATCTGGTTTGCATTGGCTGTGGTTTATCCGGACGTTAAATTCGGCGTTTCGTTACACCCGAAGGAGAACGTTACAGTGAAAAAGCGGCATTATCAGGTGTTTCAAGTGCTGCAATGTCAGCTCAATCCAGCATCAAGTCGACGCCGCCCAGCGACAAGGGCAGTAAACCGACATCAAGTAAGCCCACCCAGGCGTTATCAGGTGTTCCAAGTGCTGCAATGTCAGCTCGATCCGGGATCAAGTCGATGGCGCCCAGCGACAAGGGCAGTAGAACGACATCAAGTAAGTCCACACAGGCAAGAGCCAAGGCAGAAGCCGCCAAGGTGCGACTGCATTACGCCAAACAAGAGGCAGTTTTGAAAATGAAACTGGCCACCAAAGAAGCCGAAAGGGCCGCCAGACAAAGAGAAGAGGCTGCCAGAGAAGCCGAAATCCAGAAAGAAAGGGCCGCCAAAGAAGCCGAAAGGGCCGCCAGACAAAGAGAAGAGGCTGCCAGAGAAGCCGAAATCCAGAAAGAAAGGGCCGCCAGAGAAGCCGAAGAGGCCGAAACCCAGTTGGAAATGACAAAAATATCGACAGAGTTGCATGTGCTGCAGCTAGAAGGAGAAGGAGAAGCTGCCAGGGTGAAAGCAGAGTACATAGAAGAAGCTGAAGGGTCGCGTGATCTGACCGAAACAAGTTCTGCTTTGGAAAGGACCAGACTGGAACGCACGAGCGACTATGTACAATATCAAGCAGACAGGCAGGCTCGTCTCCCCTCTCCATACCTATTCGATAACTTCCCCAGCTACGAGGAAGAGAATTTACCCTCGCGGCCCCGCGATGAAGTCAAGAATGAAAGAGCTGACAACCGATATACTTTGACACCAAAGTTACAAAGTTCGATGCGAAGAGACGCGGAGGTTGAATCCAGGATGGCAAATTCCATGAGAAACGTGCGTTCTCAGTCATATGGGCGCCAACGTACTTCTCCAGCCCGCATGCCGCTTGCAGCCGATCCCACGCTGCAGTATTTAGCACGACGGGATCTCGTCACTTCGGGACTGTACCAGTTTGACGATAAACCCGAAAATTACCGTGCTTGGCTCTCCACATTCACCAACGTGATTGACGGGGTCCAGCTCAGTGCAACCCAAAGGTTGGACCTTATGGCGAAATGGCTGGGGAAAGAATCACGCGACCAGGTGAGACGCATGCGTTCAGTGTACATCAACAAACCTGAGCTAGCCTTAAGCGAAGCGTGGGAGAGACTTTGGGAGAGATATGGGGCCCCCGACATTATTGAAGCGGCGCTATATCGACGTCTGGGAAACTTTCCTAAGGTGTCAGCCAAAGATCACTTTAAGTTAAGAGAATTCGGAGATTTACTCATGGAGATCCAAGGCGCCAAAGAAGATGGCTATTCAGCTGGTTTAGTATTCCTAGATACTCCATCCGGGATTAGACCAATTGTGGACAAACTTCCATTTGGGCTGCAGGACAAGTGGCTGACTGTTGCCTCAGAGTACAAGGAAGACCACGATGGTCGATTTCCTCCCTTTGAGCTCCTCACTAGGTTTGTGTGCAAGGAGGCGAAGAGGCGAAACGACCCTAGCCTTGTAGGTCCAGGAAGCAGTTCGATTTACACCAAGCCAGGCAGATCCGTTTCGAATGTTTTCAACATTGATAAACCCGTGTCAGTGCTCAAGACCGAAGCCCTTACGACTAACAACGACCCTGGCAAGTATTGTCCATTGCATAACAAACCTCACCCCCTGAAAGCATGCAGAATGTTTAGGGAAAAACCCCTTGAAGAGAGGACGGCTCTTCTCAAGGAGAAAAGAATATGTTTTAGATGCTGTTCCTCAACCTCTCACCTCGCCAGAGAGTGTACGATCGCCGTGAAGTGTCCGGAATGTGGCAGCCCAGATCACGTCGAGGCCATGCATCCCGACCTGTCACCACAAACCGAGAGCGCTCCTTCACCCCCACAACAGGACGGCGGGGAGGGAGAGGCTCACTCTAGGTCAATAGCTGTCAGCACGAACTGTACAGAAGTTTGCGGTCAAGCTCAGTCAAGTCGTTCTTGTTCCAAGATCTGCCTCACTAAGGTGTACCCTAAAAGAGCCAAAGACAAGGCCATCAAAGCCTATGTGATTCTGGACGATCAGAGCAATCGTTCACTAGTCAGTCCAGAGTTCTTTAAATTGTTCAACATTGAGAGTGAGCGGTTCCCATACTACCTCAAAACTTGCTCAGGCAACATGAAAACCCAAGGAAGGAAGGCAGAAGGCATCCAGATCGAGTCCCTGGATGGTAAAGTCGTCATCCGTCTCCCTCCGCTCTTAGAGTGCAACGAAATCATGAATAACCGCGCTGGGATCCCGACACCAAGTGCGGTGCTACACCAGCCGCATCTCCACCACATCGCCAAACACATCCCAGAACTGGATCCGAAAGCGGAAATACTCCTGCTATTAGGAAGAGATGTTATCCAGGTACACAAGGTTAGGCAGCAGATCAATGGACCACTCAACGCCCCCTTCGCGCAACGTCTGGATCTGGGCTGGGTGGTGATAGGAGAGGTGTGTCTCGGTGACGTACACAAACCGATGGTTAACACACTCAAGACCAATGTGCTAGAGAGTGGCCGCCATTCAATCTTTCAACCCTGCCCGAGTGTCCCGTGCATCAAGGAAGCACAACAAGGCGTTAACAAGCGCGAGGCAAGCGACGAGTCGCTGGGCAGTCAGTCTTCGCTCTAACGAAGTATGACGACAAACTTGCACAATCAGCTCAAGATACCATTTCTTTAAAAACCGAAGACACCAAGGTCTTCAGAGATGAAGCAAATAATGGGGTTGCCCCATTGCCTATCAGAGAACCATGCCAGCGCTCACCAGATAACAAAGAGCAGGCAGTCAAACGGTTCACGTCCTTACTGAAAACCTGGAAAAGGAAACCTGAGATACAGCAACGCACCCGATTGGCCCACGAGGTACTGTGCACCCTAATGGCAGAGGTCACAGCCATTATAAACGCACAATCATTCCTACCTGTGTCTTCTGACCCAGAAAACCCCTTTATACTCTCGCCATCAACGCTCCTTACGCAGAAGGCAGGAGCACCTCCTCCACCAGGAGACTTTTCAGACAAAAAGCAATGGAGACAAGTCCAGGCTCTGGCAAATCAGTTCTGGCCTCGCTGGAGACAAAAATATCTACCTTTGTTGCAACAGAGACAAAAGTGGACAGAACCCCGAAGGAATCTTCAAGTTGAAGACTTAGTCCTGCTCAGGGACAAGCAAGCCGCTCGCAACAGCTGGCCAACGGCCAGAATCACTGCTACATTCCCTAGCGAGGATGGACATGTCAGGAAGATCGAATTGAAGACTACCGACCAAGGCGATGTGAAAATTTACCAAGGGCCAGTTACAGAAGTTATTCTACTTCTACCCAATGACTGATTAAGAGACTAAGTTTTGTACTCTGCTCATTGTGACCTTACGAAGGTCAAGCGGGGAGTGTGCTGTCTTTACGACAGTTATTTAGTTTATAATATTTTCGCTTAGTAATTCATTCAATAGTATTTTCTAGTTAGAATTAGAAGTGTTTAAAGTGTATTCATTGCATGTAAAATATATCGGCATGCGATGACGTCACATCCGGTTTCGCCGCGTCTTGTGGGAAAACACCGGTTTGAAATTAGCGCGAGGGTGGGGGCTTTCCACGAGGCTCACCTGAGCAGAAGCAGTTTTGCAGGCATGAGAAATCACAGTGAGAGCAACGCTGTAAGTTAATAGATAATCGATATATTGAACTAAGATGTTAATGCTGATCCTGTTAGAGGTAACGACGGTAGATAATGTTTATGCTTTCGTTAGTTAAAGAGTCGCGGATAGTTTGCATGGAAGTGTATTTAAAGTAGTCAATGGAGCAGGTAAACTCTCCCTGTATACTGCACCTTAGTGTAATGTAGTTATAGTCACCTTTGCAAGTATTTACACTTGAAATGTGATATTAAGGAAGGAACAAATACTGTATCAATCTTGTATTGTTTTATCAACAGTTTTCACCATATGTTAATGTGAAGAGTGAACAGTAAATGGTTAATCTTACTGCGATCTGGTTTGCATTGGCTGTGGTTTATCCGGACGTTAAATTCGGCATTTCGTTACACCCGAAGGAGAACGTTACAGTCCTACTGAAGTGAAACACCTCGCATTTGTCTGCATTAAATTCTATCTGTCATTTTCAGCTCATTTTTCCAGCTAGTTCAGATCCCACTGCAAGCACTGATAATCTTCCTCACTCTCCACTACATCCCCAATCTACCTGTTATCTGCAAACTTGCTGAACAATCTAACCATGTTATCACCCAGATCATCGGTATAGATGGCAAACACCAATGGACCCAGCCCGATTCCTATGGCAATCAACTAGTCACAGGCCTCTAGCCAGATTGGCAACCTTCTACTACCACTCTCTGGCTTCTGCCACAAAGCTAATTTACTACATCACATTGAAAGCCAAGCGATTGAACCCTCTTGACCAACCTCCC
The DNA here is from genome assembly GCF_030144855.1 of Hypanus sabinus. Taxonomy (NCBI): domain Eukaryota; kingdom Metazoa; phylum Chordata; class Chondrichthyes; order Myliobatiformes; family Dasyatidae; genus Hypanus; species Hypanus sabinus. The sequence continues at coordinate 81,880,641 of NC_082710.1, read as the reverse complement.
ATGTGGGACCCTGTCAAATGCCTTGGAGAAGTCCAAGTAGACAGTGTCTACTGCCTTGCCTTCATCCACTTTCTTGATAACTTCTTTGAAAAGTTCTACAAGTTCATCAGAGCTTGAGAAGAAGAGGATTTGTGGGCTTTTTTCAGTCTTCTCAAACGGCCAACCAATTGGGAGTGGAGTAGCTGAAGACAGCCAGTCAGCTAGTGCACTATAAAAGAAGTTTCATCTAGAGAAGTGGCCATCGTCGGAGTGGACTAAGTCAGAGTTGGACGGCTTTGGCTCAACAGACTTTGGCGTGAACAGGCAGAGGTGAGGGTAAGTGTAGGATGCTCTGGAGGATGAACATGTGGCTGAGGAACTGGTGTAGGGGGCAGAGTTTCAGATTTTTGGATCATTGGGACCTCTTCTAGGGCAGGTGGGACTTGTACAAGAGAGACGGGTTACACCTGAACTACAGGGGAACCATTATCCTTGCAGGGAGGTTTGCCTGTGCTATTCGAGAGGGTTTAAACTAGATTTGCAGAGGGATAGGAACCAGAGTGCCAGAGTAGATAGTGGAGCGGGGGTGAAAACAAATGATGTTAAAAGTTCATGCAAAGTCAGAAATAGAAGCGTTGTGTGTGGTGGTAATAATCTTAATAATGGAAATAACAATAAGGTGTGTCTATTTCAATGTGAGGAGTATTGTGGGGAAGGCAGACAAGCTGAGGGCTTGGATTGTCACATTGGAATTATGAAATTATAGCCATTAGTGAAACTTGGCTACAGGAGGGGCAGGTCTGGCAGCTTAATGTTCCAGTGTTTAGATGTTTCAGATGTGATAGAGGCAGAGGGATGAAGGGTGTTTGGGGGGGGGGTGACATTGTTAGTCAGGGAAAATATTATAGCAGTGCTCAGGCAGGACAGATTAGAGGGCTTGTCTACCGAAGCCATATGGGTGGATCTGAGAAACAGGAAAGGTATGACCACATAAATGAAGTTGCATTATAGACCACCCAAAAGTCAACAAGAATTGGAGGAGCAAATCTGCAGAGAGATAATAGACAACTGCAGGAAATATAAATTTGTGATAGTAGAGGATTTTAATTTTCCACTTATTGATGGGGACTCCCATACTGTTAAAGGTCTAGACAAGTTAAAGTTTGTTAAATGTGTTCAGGTATGTTTTCCAAATTAATATATTGAGGTACCAACTAGACAGGATGCAATATTAGATCTCCTATTAGGAAACAAGTTAGGCCAAGTGACATTAATTTCAGCTTGGTCATGGATAAAGATAGATCTGGTCCTCGGGTTGAGGTACTAAACTGGAAAAAGGCCAAATTTGAAGAAATGAGAAAGGATCTAAAAAGCGTGGATTGGGACAGGTTGTTCTCTGGCAAGGATGTGATTGGTAAGTGGGAGGTCTTCAAAGGAGAAATTTTGAGAGTCTAGAGGTTTTAGATGTTCCTGTCAGGAGTAAAGGCAAAGTGAATAAGAATAAGGACCCTTGGTTTTTGAGGGATATTGGTAATCTGATAAAGAAGAAGAGAAAGATGTATGACATGTATAGGAAACAGGGAGCAAATAAGGTACTTGAGGAGTTAAAAAGTGCAAAAAACACTTAAGAAAGAAATCAGGAGGGCTAAAAGAAGACATGAGGTAGCTTTGGCAGTCAAGGTGAAGGATAATCCAAAGAGTTTCTACAGGTATATTAAGAGCAAAAGGATAGTAAGGGATAAAATTGGTCCTCTTGAAGATCAGAGTGGTTGGCTATGTATGGAGCCAAACGAAATGGAGGAGATCTTAAACGGGTTTTTTACTGTATTTACTAAGGAAACTAGTCAATGGAAGGAAGGTAACCAAGTAGTGAACCTATACAGATTAGAGAGGAGGAGGTGCTTGCTGTCTTGAGGCAAATCAGAGTAGATAGATCCCCAGGACCTGACAGAGTATTCCCTCGGACTTTGAAGGAGACGTGTTGAAATTGCAGGGGACCTGGCAGATATATTTAAAATGTCGGTATCCACAGGTGAGGTGCCGGAGGATTGGAGGATAGCTCATGTTGTTCCGTTGTTTAAAAAAGGCCCTAAAAGTAATCCGGGAAACTATAGGCCGGTACGTTTGACATTGGTAGTAGGTAAATTATTGGAAGGAGTACTAAGAGATAGGATCTACAAGTATTTGGATAGACAACACTTATTAGGGAGAGACAACATGGTTTTGTGTGTGGTAGGTCATGTTTAACCAATCTATTAGAGTTTTTGAGGAGGTTACCAGGAAAGTGGATGAAGGGAAGACAATTGATGTTGTTTACATGGACTTCAGTAAGGCCTTTGACAAGGTCCCGCATGGGAGGTTAGTTAGGAAGATTCAGTCGCTAGGTATACATGCTGAGGTAGTAAATTGGATTAGACATTGGCTCAATGGGAGAAGTCAGAGAGTGGTAGTGGAGGATTGCTTCTCTGAGTGGAGGCCTGTGACTAGTGGTGTGCCACAGGGATCATTGCTGGGTCCATTGTTATTTGTCATCTATATCAATGATCAGTATGATAATGTGGTAAATTTGGTCATCAAATTTGCTGATGATACAAAGACTGGAGGTGCAGTGGACAATGAAGAAGGTTTTCAAAGCTTGCAGAGGGATCTGGACCAGCTTGAAAAATGGGCTGAAAAATGGCAGATGGAATTTAATACAGACAAGTGTGAGGTATTGCACTTTGGAAGGACAAACCAAGGTAGAACATACAAGGTAATTTGTAGGACACTAAGGAGTGCAGTGGAACAGAGGGATCTGGGAATACATACATAATTCCCTAAAAGTGCTGTCACAGGTAGATAGGGTCGTAAAGAGAACTTTTTGGCACATTGGCCTTTATAAATCAAAGTACTGAGTATAAGAGTTGGAATGCTATGGTGAGGTTGAAAAAGACATTTGTGAGGCCAATTTTGGAGTATTGTGTGCAGTTTTGGTCACCTAATTACAGGAAGGATATTAATAAGGTTGAAAGAGTGCAGAGAAGGTTTACAATGACAACAACCCTATTGTTTTCAGATATTTCCAAAATCTGCCTGCATATCTGTTCTTCAATGCCCCAGTGGCTAATGAGGGATCTGTAGTACAATAACATCAGAGTGACTGCACCTTATTATTTTTGAGTTCTACCCATATGGACTCTGTGGCTGGGCCTCCATTAGTAGCCTGCTAAGTGCAGCTGTAATATTATCCCTGTTTGAATGCCTACGGGGTGGCTTTTTAAAGCAGTTTGCAATTGAGCTTACTAGGGGATCAGTTATACTGGATTGTATGTTATGCAATGAACTGCAGGTGCTTAAGGTAAAAGAACCATTGGAGAACAGTGATCAAAGTAAGGTTGAGTTCAACTTGAAATTTGATAGGGAGAGAGTAGAGTCTGACGTGGCACTATTTTAGTGGAGTAAAGGAAATTATAGTGGTATAAGAGAGGAGTTGGCCAAAGTTAATTTGAGATGCGGGCAAGGATGACAGCAGAGCAGCAATGGCTTGAGATTCTGGGAAAAATGAGGAAGGTGTGGGATAGATATATTCCAAAAGTAAAGAAATACTCAAATGACAAAATAGTACAACCGTGGTTGATGAGGGACGTCAAAACTAATGTAAAAGCAAAAGAGAGGACATACAATGAAGCAACAATTAGTGGGAAGCCAAAGGATTGGGAAGCTTTTAAAACCCTATAGAGAACATCTAAAAGAAACATTGAGAAGGAAAAGATGAAATATGAAAGCAAGCTATCAAACAATATCAAAGTGGATAGTAAAGGCCTTTTCAGGTATGTATAAAAGACAGATGAGAATGGATATAGGACCACTAGAAAATGAGGCCGGAGAAATAAGGGGGACAAGGAGATGACAGATGAACTAAATGAGCATTTTGCTTCAGTCTTCACTGTGGAAAACACAAGCAGTGTGCCAGAAGCTGAAGGATGTGAGGAAAGAGAAGTGAGCACAGTTATCATTACAAGGGAGAAGGTGCTCAAAAAGCTGGAAGACCTAAGGGTACATAAGTCACCCAGACCAGATGAACTGTGCCCTGAAAGAGATTGTGGTGGCATTAGTAACAATCTTTCAAAGATCGTTGGACTCTAGTATGGTACTAGAGGAATGGAAAATTGAAAATGTCACTCCGCTCTTCAAGAAAGGAGAAAGGCAGCAGAAAGGAAATTATAGACCAGTTAGCCTTACCTCAGTGATTAGAAAGATGTTGGAATCAATTGTTAAGGATGGGGTTATGAAGTACTTGATGATGCAGGACAAGATAGGATAAAGTCAGTGTGGTTTCCTTAAGGGAAAATCTTACTAAAGGTGTTGGTACTGCCTCTTTTTATGCTGTATATCAATGACTTGGATGATAGAATAGATGGCTTTGTTGCCAAGTTTGCAGATGATATGAAGATTGGTGGAGGGGCAGGTAGTGTTGAGGAAGCGGGTCAGATGCAGAAGGACTTAGATAAATTCAGAGAATGCACAAGAGAATGGCAAATGAAATACAATATTGGAAAATGTATGGTCATGCACTTTGGTAGTAGAAATAAATGAGCAGACTATTTTCTAAATTGAGAGACGATCCAGAAAGGGACTTGGGAGTCCTTCTGCAGAACACCCTAAAGGTTAACTGGCAGGTAGTCGGTGGTGAGGAAGGCAAATTTAACGCTAGCATTCATTGCAGGAGGTCTGGAATACAAGAGCAGGGCTGTGATGCTGAGGCTTTACATGGCACTGGTGAGGCGTCACCTTGAGTATTGTGAACAGCTTTGGGCTCTTCATCTAAGAAAAAATATGCTGGCATTGGACAGGATTCAGAGGAGTTTCTCAAGGATGATTCTGGGAATGAAAGTGTTATCATACAAGGAACGTTTGATAACTCTGTCTGTACTCACTGGAATTTAGTAGGATGAGGGGGGGATATTATTGAAACCTTTTGAGTGTTGAAATGCCTAGACAGAGTAGATGTGAAAAGGATATTTCCCATGATGTGTGAGTCTAGGACAAGAGGGCACTGACTCAGGATAGAGGGGCGTCCATTTAAAGCAGAGGTGCAGAGAAATTTCTTTAGCCAGAGGGTGGTGAATTTGTGGAATTACCACAGGTAGCTGTGAAAGCCAGGTTGTTGGGTGTATTTAAGACACAGGTTGATAGGTTCTTGATTGGACCATCAAAGTCTATGGGGAGAAGGCCACAGAGTGGGGCTGAGGAGGGGAAAAATGCATCAGTCATGATTGAATGGCAGAACAGAGTCGATGGACTAAATGGCCTAATTCTGCTCCTATGCCCCTTGCTTTGAAATACAAATACTTCGATCTATCCATCCCATCTTATCTATTACTTTTTTTCTCACATCTGCCTTCCTCTCAATCCCTCCACTTGCTGGCCTGGTTGTCTGGTTGCTATTCCCTTGCCAATCGAATAAACCCTTTGAGTAGCACTAGCATTGTTGTTAGATGTTTCAACAAAATTGTTGTCTAGGGAAATATTAACTGATGTGCTACAATGCACATGATTTAACATACCTGTAATTATATCAAACAAATGTCTAATGACAGTATATTCCTTTTTTGCCTGCACATTAACAGTAATTCTGAAAATAAAGAAATGATGATTCAAAGCATTTTTTCTATATTTTCTATTGAACGTGTAGAATAAGAGAACAAAATGAGAGGATTTTATATCATTACCATATCATTGCTCAGTTATGTTATTGATTAACATATTTTCCATCTGATTCTAGTTGCGAATATGGTTGTGTTTCAAACCAATTTACAAAATCGCTGTTCAGAAATTTGCTAATGTTATTGATCCAGGATTTTAGTAGATTAGAAATTTAATTATTGGCTTCCCTAGTGTGAAATTATAAGATGTCATCATAACTGGACTCAGTAGCCAAGGTTGAAGGTGATGACAGAAATACCCAGGGTCAAACTAATCAACATGACTCTTCATTAAAACTGAGTACATAAACATAGGTCCACCATTGCTTTCCTTTTACAGCCTGATGTTGTAAACCTAGATAGCTAGAGAGTGACAGCATAATTTCTTTTAATTGAATGTTTTAAGACTTGATTCCCTCTTCCACCGCAAAACGTAAAGGTGACAAAGCATGGCAAACCTACTACCTGCAGTTTCTCCTCCAACTTGAATGCTTGAAGATGTATTACTTGTTCTTCATCATCACTGGAACTCCCTCACCAGAGGCAGTGAGTGAGTACTTCACCAGAAGAACATTTGTCGCAATGATTACATGGTATCTGGCTGCGCACTTCAAAAGCCAAGTCATAAGGTGCAATGGACCAAGTGTGGGCAAATGGGATTCATATCAACAGACTTGTTCACCCACAATGAACTCTTTCTGTGCTGTGATTCTGTGACGTAATGACTCTTACAACTCCAGCATTTCAATAAATTCTGGTCTTGACAGTAACCCACATACAAAAGCTGAATTTAGGAAATCATTAATGGAAGAATCTGTTGTGTTGAAGGCTTTCCATCCCGTATGCAAGCAACATAAAGTGCAGCTTAGATTTATGAGTCTGAGCAGAACCCTAATGAAAATAGTCCAATGCAAGATCATTTTCTTCAATAGCTAGAGAAATAGAGAAGGAGAACAGAACTAATGGGATTGCCCTATTAAATATTGGGATTGACGTGATGGGTCAAACGGCCTCTTTCTGAGCTGCGATAATTATAGTTCTCTGTGCCAGCATTGGAGATCATTGAATAAAGGTCGGGGTGTAACTTTATAAATATTCATTTCCAGGTTTTAATTCTGGTCGCCTTCAAATGTAAGTGCCCAGAGAGTCAAGTCTCATAAGGGCATTAGAATATAAGAACATAAGAAATAGGAGCAGGAGTACGCCATCTGGCCCAATGATTCTGCTCTGCCATTCAATAAGATCATGGTTGATCTGGTTGTGGTTAATCCATCTACCTGCCTTTTCCCCATAACCCTTAATTCTGCCATGCAAGAATCTAACTAATTGTACTTTAAACATACTTATTATCAGGTGGACTCTACTGCATCTCTGGGCAGAGAATTTCAGATTCACTGCTCTCTGGGAAAAGCAGTTTCTCTTGATCTCTGTCCTAAATCTAAACCCTTTAATAGTCGAAACATCTTTCCTGCCTCGATCCTATTTACCCCTTTCATAATTTTGTATGTCTCTAGAAGATCTCCTTTCATTCTTCTGAATTCCAGCGAGAATTGTTCCAAGCAACTCAAGCCCTCCACCACTGTAGAATATACAGTTCTTCAGGCATATTACATTTCTATTTGAGATACCAGATAAATTTACCACAAGATAACGGTGTATCCAGAGATACCGGCCACGTGACAGATGCACTGCCACCTGGCTGGTCGGAGGACACACCACATGCCAATCAACATTTGGTTCCTCCCAACTAATCAATGCACACCTGAATCATTGGTCACCCTAATTGGATTATCTCGCCCAGCCCCATGCTATAAAAGGTGAGACTTGTCCCTGGCTTGCCCTCTCTTCCAGACCACCTCATTGAAGGTAAGTGCATTGATTTATGTTTGGGAAGGTCTATCGTTTGTCCCGGTAAGGGAGCCGCAGCTATCCAAGGTCAAGGGGGATAGCTGTTGTAGTGCTTTTCCCTTGTTCTTTGTATGTGTAACTGTATGTGTATGTGTATGTGTATGTGTATGTTCCCACACTGCTTCCTGTGTATTGTAGTTGCTTGTGTTGACCCGACTTCCCCTGTAAATAAATTCCTTATTATTAAAACTATGTGTGTCCAGGCCTCTACTGTTGAGACTCAAAGAAACAGTTATTTTCCATCACAACATTTGGCGCTGTGGAGCAGGGTCTCATAGGTTTTGGCTGGACACAAGCACAGGGGATAATGTTCTGGAATAAGGGGAAGAGAGCCAGTGCAGGCACCCAGGATAAGATCCCCGGGTGGGCTGATGAAAGGGAAGGATTTGAGAGTCTGGCCAGCATGCTGGCAGACCACGGAAAACCAGTGGACTGGTCTGAGCAGTTAGAGACCCGTGGAGAGAAGCTGGGCCATCATGTGGTCTCCCTCCTGAAGGAATCGGGGTTCCCCAAAGCCAAGGGGAGTCAAAGGGGTGCCTTCTGGTTGTTTGTGTCCCTGCTGCGACGCCAGGTTAGAATTACCGATCACCTGCAGCACTTGTGTGGTCAGAAGGACAGGGAAATTGAAGACCTCAATCAGCGTTGTTATACGCTGAAGGAAGCAGCACAGGCTGCCCAGGCCCGAGCCAACGACCTTGAAGTTAGGGGAACTGAACTTGCCTGTCACCTCATAAAGCTTCAGCAGACCAGGGCAGCCCATCAGTCTGGCTGGCAGCCGGACCCATTAAAGATTCGAGCCTTCGTCCAGTGCGGCAACAAGCTGGACACATGGCTCGGGGATGGGGACATCTGGCTGGTAGCGACGACGAGGGGATGCCCGAGGAACCAAGGTCCCACAACCACCCTTCCCCCTTCTCACCTGAGCTCCAACATGCCTGACCCGTCACCACGCGGTCCCAGGTTCACCGCAGGGAGGAAGGGGACGAGGGGGAGATGCCCGGACCTTCCACTAGTCACTCCAAGACCACGGAGACCTGGGACTTCTCCTCCAAGGAGCTGAACCAGTTGGCGGATCGCTACCGCCAGCGACCAGGCGAGCACCTCGCGGCCTGGCTGCTCCGGCTGTGGGAGTAGGGGGGCCCCAACCTCAGCGTCTCCCATCAGGGGACAAGCTCCCTGGGAAGCCTCTCTGACCATCAGAGCATAAACAATGTGCTGTGGGCGCCACAAGCAGAAATCCGCGACAGCACAACCCTGTGGGATCGGGTAGTGACTGCGCTACGAGCTCGCTATCCCACACTTCTGGAGTGGGATCGACACTGGCGCCCGCAATGGGGTACGGTCAGTGAGGGCACCTGGGTTATCCAGGAATGGGCACTGGTCAACGGCATCTTTCAAGGTGCCTGCGACCGTAACTTCCTTGAAAACACACGAGTGACCGGTGCCCTAGTGGGATACTTGGTCACTACCGCGTGCCCCGATCTGAAGTCTGTAATCCTGCCCCTCATGGCACCAGCCAGTGGTAGGACCGTACGGGATGCCATCACCCTCCTGGAGGGATTAGAGTATATGCAGAGGGGGGCACCTACACAGGTCCGGAAGACCGAGACAAGGGCCCTAGACACTATCCCTTTCAGATATACGTGCAGGCAGCTGTACATGGACCTGCTGCGTGCAGGGGTGGATCGTAACCAGATAGATGGCATCCCCACCCCCAACCTATATGCCCTGTGGAAGGAGCATTCCAGGGGGAAGACTACTTAGAAAAAGACCACCCACACCGAGCCACCCTCCGCGCCTCCCCTGCCTGAAACTGTCTGGAAGGCCCTCGAAGCAGAACTCAGACAGCTCGTCAGGCAGGAAATGTCCCACCTCCACCAGCAAAGTGCCTCATCCCCGGCGTGGCAGCCCTCTTCCCCCCCCCCACAGGATGAAGGCCAGGGCCCCTGGCGCATTTGCTCTTTCGTCCTTTCCCGCCCGGGGGACCTGAGGCCACATATACCCGTCGCAGTACAGTGAGGAAAGGGAAACACAGAGGTGGACCTGAGGCCACATATACCCGTCACAGTACATTGGGGAAAGGGAAACACACAGAGGTGGACCTGAGGCCACAAATACCCGTCACAGTACACTGGGGAAAGGGAAACACACAGAGGTGGACCTGAGGCCACATATACCCGTCACAGTACATTGGGGAAAGGGAAACACACTGAGGTGGATCTGAGGCCACATATACCCGTCACAGTACACTGGGGAAAGGGAAACACACAGAGGTGGACCTGAGGCCACATATACCCGTCACAGTACATTGGGGAAAGGGAAACTCAGAGGTGGACCTGAGGCCACATATACCCGTCACAGTACATTGGGGAAAGGGAAACACACTGAGGTGGATCTGAGGCCACATATACCCGTCACAGTACACTGGGGAAAGGGAAACACACAGAGGTGGACCTGAGGCCACATATACCCGTCACAGTACACTGGGGAAAGGGAAACACACAGAGGTGGACCTGAGGCCACATATACCCGTCACAGTACATTGGGGAAAGGGAAACACACAGAGGTGGACCTGAGGCCACATATACCCGTCACAGTACATTGGGGAAAGGGAAACACACAGAGGTGGACCTGAGGCCACATATACCCGTCACAGTACATTGGGGAAAGGGAAATACACAGAGGTGGACCTGAGGCCACATATACCCGTCACAGTACATTGGGGAAAGGGAAACTCAGAGGTGGATGGCGCTTGTCGACACAGGCCCCCAGCACACGATTATCCCAGGCAATCCTGCCTTATGGAGGGGTATGGACATGCAGATAGAGGGATTGGAGGGGCTCCCTCTTACCCGTCAGGGAGGTCACACTTCGCCTAGCCATAGGCAACCATTCCCCCTGATGTGTACAAGTCCTTAATGCCTCCTCCCTGGAATGTATCCTTGGGATCAATGTTTTAAAGGGATAATCACTTGAAACAAACAGGGGCAAGTTTACCTTCAGCATCGCGTGAGCCACTATTGTCGTCTGGGCAGCTAGGTGGGAGCCAATTGTTATCCCCCCCACCCCAAGATCATCTGTAACAGTCAGTACAGAGTGCCGGGGGGGGGGGGCGCAAAGAAACCGCAGACTCCATTCAAGCCCTGTTACGGGAGGGAATTATTAGAACCGCTGCCTCGCCTTTCAATAGCCCCATTTGGCCCGTCCGTAAGAGGAATGGCTCCTGGCGGATGACCGTTGATTATAGGCAATTGAACAAGGCTGCACCCCCCCCCCCTCGCCGCCGCTGTACCTGACATTGTCACCCTTATTGAAGACATCGCAGGTCGTCCCCATAAACCCTGGTACGCTGTTGTCGATTTAGCGAATGCATTTTTCTCGATTCCCCTGCACTCAGATAGCCAAGAACAGTTTGCCTTTACTTGGGATAGCAGACAATACACATTTAATCGCCTGCCCCAAGGCTACATTCACTGCCCCACTCTCTGCCATGGCCTTGTCTCCCGCGATTTACACAACATCCTATTCCCACCAGAGATTTCCATTGCCCATTATATAGATGATATCCTTCTCCAAGGCCCTCCTGAGGCCCTTCACATGCTAATCGAATCCCTCAGGGGACGGGGCTGGGCCATTAATATGGAAAAAATACAGGGCCCCAGCCAGGGTGTCATTTTCCTTGGAGTACAATGGAACTCCGGGCACAGAAGCATACTCGATGCCGCTAAAAATAAAATTTTAAATTTTGCTGTCCCCTCGAATAAAACTGACACACAGAGATTTGTGGGGCACCTGGGCTATTGGCGGCAGCATATACCCCACTTGACCACATTTCTCCAGCCGCTCTATAGGATCTCCAGGAAAAAATCCACATTTCTCTGGGGGCCAGCGGAACAGGCTGCCTTTGATATGGCGAAACTAGCGGTGGAACAAGCCATGCCACTTTCTTCCCAGGCGGGTCTACCTTTTGAGTTACAGGTCTCAGTGAGTAAGGCGGTTGCTGAGTCGAGCCTCTGGTAGAGTCCCCCTCGGTTTCTGGACTAAGTCCCTACCTGAAGCAGCAGTGCGAAAGCCCCTTCGAGCGCCAGCTGCTAGCCTGCTACCTGGCGCTCCTCGCCACAGAACACCAAACCCTGTTGTCCTTCGCCTCCATCTCCCCTTAATGCGATGGGTCAAATCCCCCGATTCTACCCACAAGGAGGGCCGTGCCCAGAGGTCCTCCATTGTCAAGTGGAAGTAGTACATTGTGGATCCATGAACAAGTCATGGCTTTCCCCCTGTCCCAGGACCCTGCCTCGGACATCCCCGAGGTACAACCCTCCCTAGCATGTTGGGGTCAACCCTTCGATTCCCTCGACCCCGACAGCAAACTGCGCGCCTGGTTCACAGACGGCTCCAGCCGCTGGAAAGGGGGTAAACAATTTTGGAAAGCGGCAGCACTTCATCCCGCCACGGGTAAAATTTTAACCGCTGAGGGGGAGGGGGTTTCTAGTCAACTTGCCGAGCTGGCGGCAGTAGCCCTCATCCTCCAAAACACCACCGGACCAGTCCACATCTAGACTGACTCCTGGGCAGTAGCCCTCATCCTCCAAAACATGACCGGACCAGTCCACATCTATACTGACTTCTGGGCAGTAGCTAACGGCATTGCGGTGTGGATGGCCCAGTGGCAAGACAAGGGGTGGGAAATACACAGACTCCCCTCTGGGGACAGCACCACTGGCATTTCATTTGGGACCAGGCTACCCACAGAAAAATTTCTGTAGACCATGTGGATGCCCATACCCGGAAAGATAATTAAGAGGCAACGTTTAGTGCTGCTGTGGACCAGGATGCCCAAATATCATCTGCCTCCACTTCCAACCCTGACACAGACCCCAGTGCACTAGCTGCTTGGGCACACCACAAAGGTGGCCACTTAGGGGCCGATGACACACGGCGCTGGGCTGAACAATTCGGTGTCGCCTTGACACTCGATCAATGTAAAACCTCTGTAGATAACTGCCCCATCGTCCAGCAAGTCAAGCCATGGGACTGGCCGATAGGGCCAGCGGGCCACATTCATCGCGGAACGGGTGCGGGTCAGGTATGGCAGATCGACTATATTGGACCGCTCCTGCAACAGAGTAAGAAGCAGTATGTCCTCACGATGGTGGACACATACTCTGGTGTCCTGGTGGCGGTGCCCTGTGAGAGGGACTCTATGGGGTCCCATGGGAGGTACAATCCGATCAGGGCTCACACTTGGCTGGGACCAAAGCCCAGACCTGGGCAGCTGAGGCGGGGATCTCGTGGCTGTTCCATATACCCCACCACCCCCAGGCATCGGGCTTACTTGAGAGAATGAACAGCTTGCTCAAAGAAAAGATCCGCACTCTGACACCCTCTCGCACGCTGCAGGGGTGGCTAAGTGTCCTTCAGCAGGCCGTCGACCAGTTAAACACACGGCCCACTAGCCAAGGGGGATCCCCACTGGCCCGCCACCTGGCGCAGTCCCCATCTCCCGACTGGGAATCCACCGAACCCCCCGAGACCAAGGACTCGGGCAGAGTATGGATCTGACAGCCGCAGAGCCTCCTCAGAAAGGGAGAAGTTGTCGCGCACGGTCCAGGGGACACCCGCTGGGTTGCCATTCTGGGGAAATCTGATTTGTCCTGTATACATACCCGGCATTTAACCAGCCAGGAATGAGTTTCCTCCCTACCCACACACCCCCCCCATCTCCCTCTACAGGACAATGGTGCAACTCCAGTCATCCCTCCTGGTCGCTGCGATGATCGGCTCCGTGACAGCTGCCAACACCTTCCTCAGGGTCGCTTACGAGTTTACCAGCAACACCACCAGATTGGACTGCTGGATCTGCTTGCGGGCCCCAGCACATGCTGATCTGATGATGTGCTGCCACTCACACCAATCCTGCTGGATGACATTGAGATGAACTGTTTACACAGACTGTTTGCCCCTACTGGTTTTGGCATATCTGTTTGGGGGGGGGGGCCCTGCTTGCAGTCCCCCACCACTCTCCTTCCCACTACACAACATCTCTTCCCTTGACCCCCGATGGGGTGGGTGCTTCAGGAACTGGTTTTACCCTCCCCACAATTTGACCTCCACCCGAGTCCCCACCCTCAGAGTTATTCCACAGCCACTGAGTATACCTAATGAATGCTGGTGCAGACTCCGCACTGAGTACACATCTAACTTTTCCGTTGGTCACAGCAACTGTCAGCGAAACTGGTACCCGGGTGCCCCAGTGACCACTGCTGATGATGCTGCTAAGCTGGGAGCTCCCTGGACTCTAAACGGGACCCACTGGATCTGCGGCCACCATGCCTACCCGTGGCTCCCCACGAGCTGGTACGGCTGCTGCTTTCCAGCATATGTAGTGCCCTTCATCCACCCCCTGAATGACCTTGGGGAGCATCCGGCGTACAGCGGCCCCCGGGTCAAGAGGGCCATTACAGAGGCGGAGAGGTTCTGGATGATAGCCTTTCCCAGTTATGGTCCGGCCCGGCTGTCCCGGGAGGTGATCCAGATGACCAGTGTGCTCGGGACTCTGGCCAACGAGGCAACAGTGGCACTGCAACACACGGAGGATGGTACGGCCCGGCTGTCCCGGGAGGTGATCCAGATGACCAGTGTGCTCGAGACTCTGGCCAACGAGGCAACAGTGGCACTGCAACACACGGAGGATGGTACGGCCCGGCTGTCCCGGGAGGTGATCCAGATGACCAGTGTGCTCGAGACTCTGGCCAACGAGACGGCAGTGGCACTGCAACACACGGAGGATGCCCTCACTCGAACGGCGGCAGAACTGACAGCTGTCAGGATGGTCGCCCTGCAGAACTGAATGGCACTGGTCTACCTACTCGCTGCTGATGTCTTTGGTGACATACCAAATCTCCTCAGATTCCTAATGAAGTGTAGCCACTGGCATGCCTTCTTTGTGATTGCGTCACAGTAGGATAACTTGTACTTTTCAAACCACTAGCAATTCAGAAGGAAGTCAGCATTAACCAGAGCTTATCATGTTCATGAACTGCTCATCAGGCTGAAATCCTTTCCAAAAAAAGTCAAAGTTGAGGAGTAACCTAAAAGAGTTTTTTTTAATTTGGAGAAAACACAAGAGAGTTGATGTTGAGAAGTTGACCTCATTTGTGAGAAACAACAAAATGAGGACCATTAATTGAGAACCTCTCGTGAATCCAATATGGTGTAGAAGAGGCTTTTCAATTCAAAGAGGAGTGAAAGTTGGAATTCACCATCAAATGAGTGGTTGATTCAGACAGCAAGGCAGCAGTTCAGAAGAAACTGGAAGAAGCAAGCAGAAGAATTGCAATGTCCTTTAATTATACACTGGTGATTTTAAAAAAAGGCTTTTTTCTAATTTGTGACTGTTGGCACAATGTGAAGTTTATCAATGACTTTTGGTTTTATGCAAGAGGTCTGAGACAGGAAGGGGTGACAGAGACTGAAATGGAGTGTAGTACAGACAAGATAGGCCGAAGGGCTTGTTTTTTCAGCAATTGTAAGCCAAAATTTGCTTAATTTTCTTTATATTTGTATTTACCTCTCAGTTTCTACCTTAACTTAACCCCTTTTATTCTGTTTACAGTTCCTTATTTAATTCAGTTCCACTTGCTCCTTTTAAAATTTTCTGTGGATATCAAATCTCTACTTTCCGATCTCTCCAGTAGCAGATAGTGTGGATTACTTGCTCCTGGGCCATTCTGAGACATCTTTCACACAGTAGCAGCTACAGAAGAAATCAAAACTAATTTGCTGCTCGCCTCTGCCCCTTCTCTAATTCATCCCCAATAAATCATCTCACCATAATAATTCCCCAGCTGCAGAATGACTATGATTACTTACTTCGGTAAGTAATGAAACTGAAAGCCAAGTTCAATTCAACAGGGTAGATTACTACTTATGACCATTTTCAGACCATGTAAATTGATAATTTGATGAAAAGCATGGCTGGAGGATAGGATTTCGAAGAGTTGGACAGCTTAGTTCAGTTCTCCTTCATAAGTAAATGTCATCTTATAAAGGCTAAAAAAACTTTATTCCTTTCAAGATTTGGTAAAATCCAAAGAAGCTTGGTTCCATTCCATGCTGGGTTTCAAAGATTAAATCCTCTTTTTTTTCCCTTAATCTTTGCTTGATCCACAACCAGGTAGACAATTATTATCTCTTTGAGGGGCATCAGGCTTATTACTAATCAGCAGATGACAGCTGGGCAGTCTTATCTACTTTGTTCCTAACATGGCTAAATAAAGAAATGGGGTACCACAGTTAGCATAGCAGTTACCACTCAGGGCGTCAGAGTTCAATTCCAATGCAGTTTGTACGGTCTCCCTGTGAACCCATGCATTTCCTCTGGATGCTCCAGTTTCCTTCCACATTTCAAAGATGGCTATTTGGTCATTATAAATTTTCCAGTAATTAGGCTAGAGTTAAATAGGCGGATTGCTGGGTGGTGTGCCTATTCTATGCAGTATCTCTAAATAAATAAAAAAATTGTGCAAATTGACAACTCAGCTTTAGTTTAAACTGTAGAAAATATTCTGAATTCTCAATCTCTATTTCAATTTAGAAAGCTCACTTTTTAAATAATTTGAAATTGGTCCCAAAGCAATAAAATTACTGAATTATTAGTGTGTACAAAGACAATTTGGCCCTACAGAATCTATGATGGCCTCTTGAAGAGCAATCTTACTAATGCTATTCCCTTGCAACAAACAAGCCTGTTACATTTTCTCTCTACAGTGCACTTCTAGTTCCATTTTTTAACATTCTGCATGGCAAGCATTTCCCTTACAACACCTTGGTCAAAATTTTAAACCTATGACTCCTGGTCATTGCACAATATATTAATGGAAATACCCTAACTGTACTTACCATATTGAAATCTGTCAATTCCCTCTCCAACTTATTTGCTCCAAAGAGAAATACCACAGGTTCTAAACTTCCAGGCAAAAATCATTTATCCTTTGAAACATTCTACAAAATTATTTCTCACTCCTAAGGATTAACAACCTTTGTAAAGTAAGGCAATAAAATTTAATGGAAATGAGTTTAATGCACTTTAGTTTATTCTAATTTTGATGTTTTGGACAGGCATGTTGGTTGGGATTAGCATTAAAAATCTTGAGTATCTGTAGAGATAGGCAAATGAAGTACTAGATGAAACAATTCATTTCTGCTATGTCATAACAATACAAACATCATGTCCTTTTTTTTACATCAGCTGGAGCAAATTTAGAAATTGTGGAATTATACACAGGGTACATTTTCATAACCTTGCACTGAGTATCTCCTCCTACAGTGACAGATTGACTCACTGAAATCCTCCTGCTGATCATTTTATTTGGTGCATATTGACCTTTATTTCTCCCATTTACATTCACTGATATTGTTCTCATTCAGTGATTGCAGAATGAAGGATTTAAGTTATTGGAATTTGATCTTTTCCCCTTTGTATACAATTGGTGGTTAGAATATGAATACTTACAGGTTTTTATTTCACAGAAAGGTGATGCAAGTTATTCACTGAGAGAGCAGCATTGAGCTTCTATCGAAAAGGCTTAGCATCCTCACTTGCCGTAGAATTGCAAGGATTGCTCTATAAATTGTCACCGCTGTAGACGCATCTGCTGTAAGAAGCTATGATTCAATAGTGCAGCACATCTGTTTTTCTCTACATCTTGGCATAAGTGCAAGAACATCCAAGAATAGTGGTTGCATCTTTGGCAAACTCAGACTGGACCCTCAGCTCAGAAGGGAAGGTGGGTAAAGAGGAGAGCAGTAGTGATAGAGGATTCGATAGTTAGGGGGACAGATAGGAGGTTCTGTGGAAGAGATCGAGAATCCCAGATGGTCTGTTGCCTCCCTGGTGCCAGGGTCCATGATATCTCAGATCGAGTTCTCAGTATTCTCAAGACGGAGGGTGAGCAGCCGGATGTCGTGGTCCATGTAGGGACCAATGAAGTGGGTAGGAAGAGTGAGGAGGTCCTGAAAGGTGAGCTTAGGGAGCTAGGTGCCAAGTTAAAGGACAGGACCTCCAGGATAGCAATCTCAGGATTGCTACCAGTGCCAGTGCAGGCGGGTTTTGAAATAGCAAGATAGCGTAGATCAACACGGGGCTGAAGACATGGTGCAGGAGGGAGGGCTTCAGATTTATAGATAATTGGGCAGTTTTTCAGGGAAGGTGGGACCTGATCCAGCAGGACAGTTTACATCTGAACTGGAGGGGGACAAATATTCTTGCAGGTAGGTTTGCTAAAGAGGCTCCGGTGGATTTAAACTAGATATGGGGGGTGGGGGGGGGGGGGGGAAACCAGAGTGTAGGAACAGATGTATGGGAGAAGGAAGAAAAAGACAGTAAAGTCATCTCCACCATTAGAGATAAACAGATTAAGAGGTGGAGGTAACAATCTGAGTTAAATATACATAGCATCATACAGGGGTGTTACACCAGGACCCAAACACAGGACACAGACACTGCAGTGCTAGGAACAGGGCAGGACAAGGGACTGGGAACAAGGAGCCTGGGGTGGAATCCGAGTCCAAGACTGGACAAGGACCCAGAACCTGGGTCTTGCCTTGGGCCTAGACTCCCAAAACCAGGCGAAGAGACAAAGAGACTTGGAGTCTTGAGGCTGGGGTTGAGGCCTGGCTTGATCTTGGAGGCAAACTAGGAACTGTACATAGACATAGAGCCAGGACTTCTCCTTCAACAAGCCAAGATTCAACTTTCACTCCACACCAAGGTGGGGCAGGACTGTCCACTGGGTAACAGAAGAACAGCCAGACTTACCCAACAGAGGCAAAGATAAGACAGATTCCCTCCGCAGGGCAACAGCAGAGCAGCCTGACTTACCCCAC
Organism: Hypanus sabinus; assembly: GCF_030144855.1. Taxonomy (NCBI): domain Eukaryota; kingdom Metazoa; phylum Chordata; class Chondrichthyes; order Myliobatiformes; family Dasyatidae; genus Hypanus; species Hypanus sabinus. The sequence continues at coordinate 81,862,183 of NC_082710.1, read as the reverse complement.
AGAGGCAAGGACAAGACAAGACAGATCATCCCACAGGGCAGCAGCAGGATGGCCCAATTTACCCCACAGGTCAAGGACAGGAAGGGACAAACACCAAAGAATGATAGACAGTTCCATCTCTGCATCGGGGCTGCTCCGAGTAGCTGTTACAGCCAGCAGCCTTGGCTGGCTACAGAAACAACCAGATCCCCACCTAGCTCAGAGTGGCTGACGGCCACCCAGCTGGCCCAGGAAACGGCCAAATCCATACCGCGATGACAGCTCCGACTGCTGACAGCAAGGTTCCAAGAAGCAATGGTTCAACACAGCCTAAAGATGGCAAGTGGCCATACCCAGCCTTCCACCAGCCATTAGCCTCTTACTCGGGAGGCTTGATAAGACAACACCCCAACCAAACTCAATCCCAGGGCCTCTTGTATTCCCAGCCAACAAGATGAGCATCAGGTGTTTATGGTTTAGGCCAACCGAAACTAGGGACAGCTGGAAGACACAGAATCCAGAGCCGGCAGACTGCAAACCGGAAAGCGGATCCCGGACCGGACCACAACACATAGATGATATAACTAGAAAAACATGGCGAAAGTAAAGCTGTACCATTAAAGCTTTCTATAACATGAAAACTTGTTTCAACTTAAGCAACTTTAAAATGGTTATATATTCTGGTTAATGATTCAGCTATTTTGCCATCCTTTTTGGTCTCAAGTCTTTTCAATTCAAAATGAGGCAACATCTTCATTTAATTCTGTAATATACAGAATGTCTAAATCTGACTGCTCATGGTTTGCAAGTTGATTAGATTTCCTTTATATTAATGATTATATCTAATTGCTATGACTCTGATAGGTCCTGAAAGTTGTCCTGACATTTTATTACCATCAGATATAGGATCAGAATTAGGCCATTTGGCCCATCAAGCCCATCTTCAGCAAGCAAATGTCACCACACTCTTTAAGAAGAGAGGAAGGCAAAAGAAAGGAAATTATAAGCCGGTTAGCCTAAACCAGGGGTCAGCAACCTTTACCACTGAAAGAGCCACTTGGACCCGTTTCCCACAGAAAAGAAAACACTGGGAGCCGCAAAACCCGTTTGACATTTAAAATGAAATAACACTGCATACAACGTTTTTTTTTGCCTTTATGCTATGTATAAACAAACTATAATGTGTTGCATTTATGAAATTGATGAACTCCTGCAGAGAAAACGAAATTACATTTCTGCATGCAACAAAAACATTTTGAACTCCGAAAAAAAGACGTTGGGTTGAAAGTTACTTTTAAGTAAAATATTCAATGTCTATTTGAGTCCTTCTTGTATTTATGAAAAACGCCGAACTTAAATTTTCCGCCAGCAGCAAACCAAAAATAACGTCAGCCAGCTGTCATCCTGAAAAATGAAAGGACTATTTCACTGAACAATGAAAAAATATGAATATAAGTAAAATAATAGGCAATTAAAATATTTATCATACTTGGTTAATGGGATTTCTGCTCCTGGACCTCAGCGCACAGCGTCTGCACATCAGGGCTGTATGATGTCACCTTCATCTTTACACAGGATCGCAAGCTGTCATCTGTGAGGTTTTCAATATCACTCCATTTGTGTTTCTGAGCAAGAACGGCCTTCTGACGGGCAACATCTTCAAGGTCTGCTGTCAAGCGTCTAAACTTGGACACCCATATGTCTTTGTCGGCTATGTCGGCCAGTTCCATCTCAAGATCAGGTTGACTCACACCTGCCAATGCAGTCGTATTCAGTAGGGAAGGATCGATGCTTAAGGGAGTGACCGGGAAGGATAATGTGTTTTTTTCCTCTCTGAACTCACAGAAGCGTTTCCCAAACGATGTTTGCATTGCGATGATTGCAGAATGTAAATACTCCAAAATTATCATGTCGTGACCTTGTTTGAACTCTCTCAAATTGGGGAAGTGAGACAAAGTGCCTTTCTGTAAATCTCTGGCAAGCACTGTCAACTTGCGCTCGAATGCCAAAACATCCTCCAACATGTGCAGGGCTGTACGTCCTTTCCCCTGAAGAGCTGTGTTCAGCGTGTTCAGGTGCGCTGTCATGTCTACCATGAAGTGTAGCTTTTCCAGCCACTCTGGCTGTTCCAGCTCAGGAAAGGTGAGCCCTTTGCTGCCCAGGAAAGTTTTCACTTCTTCCAGACACGCGACAAAGCGTTTCAGCACCTTCCGTCTGGACAGCCAGCGATAAAAACACGTTGTAGCGGTGTCAGTAAACTGCAGTCAAAGATAGCTTTATTCGAACTAAACAGCCTTGCTTTTCAGCTTCCCTCAACCCAGCCCCCATGGACGCAGATGCTGCAAAAGACGCGTACTCACAAACCCCCGTAGGCTATCTCCCTTAGCCGGAATGCTGGCTAATTGTGAGCCGTTTTATGATGTGGCAGGAAATGTGTCGCTACACTTAGGTTGTACAAGATCACCATAATTACATTTCAAAAGCTAACAAACTAACATAAAATACATTTTAATTAAATACTGACCAATTATTTCCCAAAGCCACAGGGAGCCGCAGCACAGAGGTGAAAGAGCCACAAATGGCTCGGGAGCCGCAGGTTGCCGACCCCCGGCCTAAACTCATTGATTGGGAAAATATTGGAGTCCATTATGAAGGATGAGGTTTCAAGGTACTTGGAGACTAATGATGAAATGTCAAAGTCAGTATGTTAAGAGAATCTTGCCTGACAAATCTATTACTCTATGAGGAAGTTACAAGCAGGGTGGACAAAGGAGAGGCAGTGGATGTCATTTGCTTGGATTTTCAGAAGGCAATTGATAAAGTGCCACATAAGGCTGCTTAACAAGATAAATTCCTATGGCATTACAGGAAAGATACTGGCATGATTAGAGGAATGGCTGACAGACAGGAGGCAGTAAATGGGAATAAAAGGGGCCTTTTCTGGTTGGCTGCCAGTGACTAGTGGTGTAACTCAGTATTGGGACTGCTGCTTTTCACATTGTTTGTCAATGATTTGGATAATGGAATTGATGGCTTTGTGGAAAAGTTTTGTGGATGATACAAAGATGGTTGGAGGGGTAGGTAGAGCTGAGGAAGCAATGTGATTGCAGCAGGACCTAGACAAATTGGAAGAGTGGGCAAAATGGAATGGCGGAGCAGACTCAATGGGCTGAATGGCCTAAATCTGGTTCTATGTCCTATTGTCTTATGCTCTTATCATTGCTGATACAGTTTTCCTCTCCGCCCCAATTTTCTGCCTTCTCCCCGTATCCCTTCATGCCCTGAGCTCTTGAACTCTTGACCTTTACTGATATTTTATTCATTTTCAAGAGAAAGCACATTTACACATATGAAGTAATAGCTTGTTCATGATGGATACAAAGTTTTAATATTCTACTGACAAACATGAAAAATTTCTATTTACATAGCTACTTTCACAACCCCACTATTTTAAAGAGTAGTTTAAAACTAAGTTTTTTTAGCATGAATAAAAATATATAAAAGTTTGCCAAATGAGCAAATAAGCATAAAGTAATTTGACAGTTAGGATAGTTTAAGTTTGACATTTTTCTTATTGTGATTGAAGATAGTTTAATGATTTGTAAGAACTGTGGTACAGTATTACATTTTACATATGTAGAGAATCTAGTAGCAAAAACTGTTCCTTCTTTAACTGTATCTAGGTTCATGTCCCAGTCCAGGGAAAATATACAATCTTTGGCTGACTTTTCTCAGCGAGTCTTCCAATGTCTGGTCTGCCTCACACCAAAAAATGCATTCAGTTTCTGTAACTGCAGCCTTAGGACTACCATGTTATCCAGATAACCATATAACAATTACAGCACCGAAACAGGCCATCTCGGCCCTTCTAGTTCGTGCCGAGCCCTTACTCTCACCAAGTCCCATTGGCCTGCACTCAGCCCATAACCCCCCATTCCTTTCCTGTCCATATACCTATCCAATTTTTTTAAAATGACAATATCAAACCTGCCTCTACCACTTCTACTGGAAGCTCGTTCACACAGCTACCACTCTGAGTAAAGAAGATCGCCCTCGTGTTACCCCTAAACTTTTGCCCCCAACTCCCAACTCGTGTCCTCTTGTTTGAATCTCCCCTACTCTCAATGGAAAAAGCCTATCCATGTCAACTCTATTTATCCCCCTTATAATTTTAAATACCTCTATCAAATCCCCCCTCAACCTTCTATGCTCCAAAGAATAGAGACCTAACTTGTTCAACCTTTCTCTGTAACTTAGGTGCTGAAACCCAGGTAACATTCTAGTAAATCTCTTCTGTATTCTTCCTATTTTGTCAACATCTTTCCTATAATTTGGTGACCAGAACTGTACACAATACTCCGAATTTGGCCTCGCCAATGCTTTGTACAATTTTAACATTACATCCCAACTCCTATACTCAATGCACTGATTTATAAAGGCCAGCATACCAAAAGCTTTTTTCACCTATCCACATGAGATTCCACCTTCAGGGAACTTTGCACCATTATTCCTAGGTCACTATGTTCTACTGCATTCTTCAATGCTCTACCATTTACCATGTATGTCTTATTTTGATTAATCCTACCAAAATGTAGCACCTCACACTTATCAGCATTAAGCTCCAACTGCCATCTTTCAGCCCACTCTTTCAGAACATTTAGACAACATTTAGAACCAAAGCCATTGTTGATTACAGAACGCTTTAAGTTTTATAAATGGAATCAGAAGGAAGGGGAGTCCATTTCAGCATATGTAGATGAATTGAAGGATTTGTAGCGGTGTGCTACGCGCAGCGCTAAAATAACGACACCGAGTCGGTAAGCTGCAATTAAAGATGATTTTATTCGAACTTCACAGCCTTGCTTTAAAGCCTCCCTCATCCCGCCCTCCCCGGGCATGGATGCTGTAAAGGACACGTACTTACAAACCCCCACAGGCTTTTTCCCTTTGTTGCGGACCTGGTCTTTGTGCCGGCGTGCTGGCTATTTGTGAGCCGGTTCGAATGCGCTAGTAAGTGGGTCGCCACATAACCCCCCCCCCCTAGAACCGGCGATACACCCCTCCAATGTCCACAGTCTGGGCTGGACCCAGTTTGGGAGGTCGGCGTCTGCGCCGCGGTGCCAGAAACTTGACGGGTTGCGCCAGGTCCACATGGGCTGGTTTGAGTCAGTCCACTGTGAAAACCTCCTCTCTCCCCCCAAAGTCCAGCACGAGCATGGACCCGTTGTTCCTGAGCACTGTAAACGGCCCCTCGTAGGGCCGTTGCAGTGGTGGCCGAAGCCCGCCCCTTCATACAAACACAAACTTACAGTTCTGCAGGTCTTTGGGACCGCAGGTCGGGCTTTACCCATGCTGCAAAGTGGGTATGGGGGCCAGGTCACCGAGCCTCTCGCGTAGTCTGCCCAGGACTACTGCGGGTTCTTCCTCTTGCCCCCTTGGGGCTGGTATAAACTCTCCCGGGATGACCAGGGGTTCGCTGTACACCAACTCGGCCGACGAGGCATGCAGATTGTCTTTGGGCGCTGTGCGGATGCCGAGTAGGATCCAGGGAAGCTCGTCCACCCAGTTGGCTCCTCGCAGGTGGGCCATGAGAGCCGACTTTAGGTAACGGTGGAAACGCTCCACTAGTCTGTTCGACTGTGGGTGGTAGGCAGTGGTGTGGTGCAGCTGAGTCCCCAAAAGGCTGGCCATAGCTGACCACAGGCTGGAGGTGAACTGGGCGCCTCTGTCGGAGGTAATGTGGGCTGGTACACCAAAGTGGGACACCCAGGTGGCGATCAGTGCCCGGGCACAAGATTCAGAGGTGCTGTCGGTGAGCGGGATCGCCTCTGGCCATCTTCTGAACCGGTCCACGATAGTCAGGGGGTGCCACGCTCCACACGACACTGGCAGGGGGCCCACGATATCCACATGAATGTGGTCGAAACGCCGGTGGGTGGGGTGGAACTGCTGCGGCAGGGCTTTGGTGTGCCACTGCACCTTGGCTGTCTGACAGTGCATGCACGTTCTGGCCCATTCACTGACCTGCTTGCGGAGTCCGTGCCAAATGAACCTGTTGGCTACCATCCGGATGGAGGGGTGTGCCAAGTTATGAATGGAGTCGAAAACGCGACGCCGCCAAGGTGCTGGGACGATGGGACGGGGCTGGCCGGTGGCGACGTCACAGAGTAGGGTCCTCTCACCTGGGCCTACGGGGAGGTCCTGGAGTTGCAAACCGGAGACTGCAGTTCTGTAACTCGGGATCTCCTCGTCTGCCTACTGCGCCTCTGCCAGCACCTCGAAGTCTACCCCTTGGGAACGGGCATGAATGTTAGGGCAAGAGAGCGCGTCCGCCATGACATTGTCCTTACCCGAGACGTGCCGGACATCTGTCGTGTATTCAGAGATGTAGGACAGATGGCGCTGCTGGAGGGACGACCAGGGATCGGACACCTTCGTGAATGTAAAGGTAAGCGGTTTGTGGTCCGTGAACAAGGTGAAGGGCCTACCTTCTAAGAAGTACCTGAAATGCTGGATTGCCAGGTATACCGCCAACAGTTCCCAGTCAAAAGCACTGTATTTGAGCTCGGGTGGCCGCAGGTGTTTGCTGAAAAACGCCAGGGGTTGCCAGTGACCCGCGATGAGCTGCTCCAGCACCCCACCAACTGCCGTGTAAGATGCGTCCACTGTGAGGGCGGTAGGGATGTCCATTCTGGGGTGCACTAGCATCGTGGCATTTGCCAAGGCTTCTTTCATTTGAATGAAAGCGGCGGTGGACTCCTCGTCCCAGGTAATGTCCTTGCCCGGACCCGACAGCAGGGCAAACATGATTCAGGCAGCTGAAGGGAGGAAACGGTGGTAGAAATTGACCATACCTACGAATTCCTGAAGGCCTTTGATCGTGGTGGGTCAGGGGAAATGGCGGACCGCGTCTACCTTAGCGGGCAGAGGGGTTGCCCCGTCTTTAGTAATCCTGTGGCCCAGGAAGTCAATGGTGTCAAGCCCGAACTGGCATTTGGCCAGGTTGATTGTCAGGCCATATTCACTCAGTTGGGCATAGAGTTGACGGAGGTGGGACAGATGCTCCTGATGACTGCTGCTGGCTATGAGGATGTCGTCCAAATAGATGAATGCGAAGTTTAGGTCGCGTCCTACCACGTCCATTAACCGCTGGAATGTTTGTGCGGCATTCTTCAGACCAAACGGCATGCGGAGGAACTCGAAAAGGCCGAATGGGGTGATGAGAGCCATTTTGGGGACGTCGTCCGGATGCATCAGGATTTGATGGTATCCTCGGATGAGGTCTACCTTGGAGAAGATCCGTGCGCTGTGCAGGTTTGCTGCAAAGTCCTGAATGTGCAGCACAGGGTAGCGGTCCGGTGTGGTAGCCTCATTCAGCCTGCGGTAGTCGCCGCACGGTCTCCAGCCCCCTGTCGCTTTGGGCACCATGTGCAGGGGGGAGGCCTATGGGATGTCGGACCACCGGATGATCCCCAATTCCTCCATCCTCTTGAACTCCTCTTTCGCCAGTCGGAGCTTGTCCAGGGGAAGCCGCTGAGCACGGGCGTGGAGGGGTGGTCCCTGGGTCGGGATGTGGTGCTGTACGCCGTGTTGGGGCGGTGAACTGCGGTGCCAGAACCGATAGGATATCCGCCAGGACCCTGGTGAAGTCGTTGTCGGACAGCGTGATGGAGCCGAGGTGAGGGGCTGGCTACTGGGCTGCACCCAGGGAGAACGTCTGAAACGTCTCGGTGTAGACCAGTCTCTTCCTGGGCAGGTCGACCAGTAGGCTGTGAGCCCGCAAAAAATCCACACCCAGAAGGGGTTGTGCTACGGCGGCCAGTGTGAAGTCCCACGTGAACTGGCTGGAGCTGAACTGTAGCTGCACTGTACAGGTGCCATAGTATGGATACTGTGCTGCCGTTCACAGCCCTCGGGGGGGGACCCGGTGCCCTGTTGCGGGTGTCGTAACTCGTCGGAAGTAAGACGCTGATCTCGGCACTGGTGTCGACCAAAAAACGGTGTCCTGACCGCTGGTCCCACACATACAGGAGGCTATCCCGATGGCCAGTTGCCGTAGCCATCAGCAGCGGCTGGCCCTGGTGTTTTCCGGGAACTGGCAGGGCGGGCGACAATGGCGGGCTTCTGTGCCCCACCGCTGGTGGTAGAAACACCATTGTTCATTGGGCTCCCTACCCCTGCCTCTGGGGTTAGCGGGCTCTGCGGCCGGGCCTGGACTGGTTTGCTGCTGGGAGCGTGGCCTGGTGATCTGTGCGATGGACGCCCCACTCACCTTCTTGGCATTCCACAGCAAGTCCACCCAGGCTGCCACCTTCCGGGGGTCGCTGAAATCCGCGTCAGACAGCAGCAGGCCTATGTCCTCGGGCAACTGCTCTAGAAATGCCTGCTCAAACATGAGGCAGGGTGTGTGTCCGCCGGCCAGAGACAACATCTCATTCATTAAAGCCGATGGAGGTCTGTCTCCCAAGCCATCCAGGTGCAGTAAACGGGCAGCTCGCTCGCGCCGTGAGAGTCCAAAAGTCCTTAGGAACAGGGCTTTGAATTCCATGTACTTGTCGTCCGCTGGGGGAGACTGTACGAACTCCACAATCTGGGCCGCTGTGTCCTGGTCGAGGGAGCTCACCACGTAGTAGTAACGTGTGTCCTCTGAGGTTGTCTGTCGAACGTGGAATTGGGCTTCTGCTTGCTGGAACCATAGGTGAGGTCGCAGCGTCCAGAAGCTTGGTAGTTTCAATGAAACTGCAGGAACAGATGCGGCATCGGTCATCTCCTGTCCAAAAATCATTTGGACCGTCGGGGTCACCAATTGTAGCGGTGTGCTACACGCAGCACTAAAATAATGACACGGACTCGGTAAACTGCAATAAAGATGATTTTATTTGAAATTCACAGCCTTGCTTTCAAGCCTCCCTCATCCCGCCCTCCCCGGGATGCTGTAAGGGACACGTACTCACAAACCCCCGCAGGCTTTTTCCCTTTGTTGCGGACCTGGCCTTTGTGCCGCCGCACTGGCGATTTGTGAGCGCTATTTGTGGTTCGAGTGCGCTAGGAAGTGGGTCGCCACAGATTGTTATTTTGGTGATGGACTTAATGATGCACTGCTTGTAGAATCTTACAAGAAAGCATTCAAAATGGCTCCTAACTGAAACACAGCATATGTTTAAAAGTGAAGTTAAAGTTGCCTTATTAATGGAAACTGCAGATACAGCAGTAATTGAGATGTCAATGATTTAGATGAGGGCATTGAAAACTATATCAGCAAGTTTGCTGACGATACTAAACTGGGTGGCAATGTGACATGCGAAGAGGACGTTAGGAGAATACAGGGAGACTTGGATAGGCTGAGTGAGTGGGCAGATACTTGGCAGATGTCATTCAATGTGAATAAATGTGAAGTTATCCACTTTGGAAGCAGGAACAAGAGGGCAGAGTATTGTCTGAACGGTGTCGAGTTAGGTAAGGGAGAAATGCAAAGAGACCTAGGAGTTCTAGTTCACCAGTCAATGAAGGTGAATGAGCAAGTGCAACAGGCAGTGAAGAGGGCAAATGGAATGTTGGCCTTTGTTACAAGGGGAATTGAATACAAGAGCAAGGATGTTCTTTTGCATTTGTACAGGGCCCTGGTGAGACCACACCTGGAATATTGTGTACAGTTTTGGTCTCCAGGTTTAAGGAAGGACATTCTGGCAATTGAGTAAGTGCAGTGTAGATTCACTAGGTTGATTCCTGGGATGGCAGGGCTGTCTTACGCAGAGAGATTGGAGAGATTGGGCTTGTACACGCTGGAATTGAAGAGATTGAGAGGGGATCTGATTGAAACGTTTAAGATAATTAAAGGATTTGATAGGATTGAGGCAGGAAATATGTTCCAGATGTTGGGAGAGTCCAGTACCAGAGGGCATGGATTGAGAATAAGTCAGTTATTTAAAACAGAGTTGAGGAAGAGCTTCTTCTCCCAGAGAGTTGTGGAGGTGTGGAATGCACTGCCTCGGAAGACAGTGGAGGCCAATTCTCTGGATGCTTTCAAGAAGGAGCTGGATAGATATCTGATGGATAGGGGAATCGAGGGATATGGGGACAAGGCAGGGACTGGGTATTGATAGTGAATGATCAGCCATGATCTCAGAATGGCGGTGCAGACTCGAGGGGCTGAATGGTCTACTTCTGCACCTATTGTCTATTGAATGAAAGTAATAATGAACAAAATTGCAGCGTCTAGATGGAGGTCTGCCTGGCCAAACACGTTATGTTACCTTTGTGGCAGAAGCTCACAGACACCAAACACATGCAGTCTTAAAGGTGAAACTTGCAGAAAATACAACAACGTAGGATACATACGAAGTGCATGTTGGACAGACAAAAACAGACTGTTCAGGGAAGAAAAAAAGCTAAAAGGTCAAGTTGCAGTTTCAAAAGGAGCACAAATTTACATGCTGGTGGTGGTGGGGGGGTGTGATGATTGGCTGACAATTACAATTCGATTGGAAATCCATCCACCATTTTACTGAGGGCTTTCCTGCCATAATGGTCTTACTTTTGGAGTAGCACCTGCACCTGCACTCAGGCAAAAAGCTATGGATCAGGTGCTGAAAAGCTGCCAGGCACTCAGTACTACCTGGATGACATCTTTGTTACCGGTAAGAATGACAAGGGACATCTCCAAAACCTCCAGACAGTATTAAAAACAGTTGAAGATTATGGACTCAGAGCACAACATGAGAAGTGTGAATTCTTTAAACCAAGCATCACTTACTGTGGTCTCATGATTGACACACAAGGATAACACAAGTGTGCTGAGAAAATTCCAGCAGTAGTGGATGTCCCAAGGCCAACGGCATGTCACAGTTCTGGTTCTGTCAACTCTTATAACAGTTCCTGCCAAACCTAGTTACTGTGCTCCACCACATCATTCCCCCATATCTGGAAGAAATAGCAATGGACAAAGCAGTGAGAGGTGGCTTTCTAAAAGGTAAAAGAAATGATGTTTTCAGCCATTGTACTCACGTAGTATGAGCTTCATCGTCCTGTGATGCCTCGCCTATGGTACAGCTGCAGTCATGTTACGATTAATGGAAGTGAAGTGATAGAAGCTTCATAGACTATGCATCACGTTCCCTGACTGCTGCAGAGAAAAATTACATACAGCCTGACAGAGCGGCCGTAAATCTGGGAGAGAGTTTGGGAGACACTGATTATTGACCACGAGCATCTATTTTCAATTCACAGAATGATGTTTGACTAACAGCAGCAGCACAAATGCAGAGATGGGCTCTGTTTCTTGGAGGGCACAGTTACAAGACTGAATTCAAGAAGATGATTGATCATGGATTGTCCAGGTTTGTCCTTGTAAAAGGAAATACCGGAAAAGTTTACAAAATAACAACACTCCTCTTCACGTATTCTCCCTAATGCAAATCAAAAGTGTCCCTAGTACATCAGAGATGATCCAACAGGAAACTGGAAAAGACTCCACACTGTCCCAGGTATACATTGTTATGAACCCTGTAACTGGGTCACTTAGCAGCAAAGATAGAGAGGTCCGTTAAAGTCTGATGGTACTATTTTCAACAGTATTTATTAGTAAAAATACACAAAAATAATATCAATGCAAACATACAGATAAGATATGTCGTCAACACTAAATCTAAAAGTGCGGGTATAATAATAATCAATAAGAAATAAACTCTATCGTTGTCTAGGGGATAAATGTATTGTCCGATGGAATTATAAGTCACTCAGTTCATGCAGGCTGCAGCCTTTGGTTGGAGTCAAGAGAGAGATTTTTAGAAACTTGCCGGTTTTCCTTTTATGATTTCGATCCTTCGAGAGTTCCGTCGGTGTGGCCGGTCACTTGTGGCCTCTCCTTTAGTTAAAGCCGTTCTTCCGTGGTGAGCCCGCCAATTCCCAGGCAAGGGAAAAGGACGCACATGAGCCCCCCACCGGCTGTCGCTATTAAATGCTGTCACGGGATTTCTAGCGTTTCTCCTGGTGCGTCTGAAGAGGTCGTTCCCCAGACCCTCTTTTATCCTTACTCACGGAGTCTCAGATGTCAATCAGGTTGGGATGATGCAATCCCTCAACCAGCCCACTCTGGTCATCTCCTGAGGGCTTCACTGAATAGTACAGTACTCAATACACAATTCCGTCTCCAAGAGACAATGGCCGTTATCCGTGGCTTTGTCTTGCTGAGGCCAGGACACATTCCAAAACCTTGAGGATTCTCTCTCATTTCCTGAGTCCCAGACCCGAATTAATAGCGATCATGCAATTCTCAAAAAGGAGGGGGCTACTTTGTACCCTTCGGCCCCTCAGAGTTGTGGCACATTCGTAAAAACATGGCCACCCAAAATGGCTGGAATGTGTGGATACCCCATTTTTACCAGCGCTGAGATTAACTTTCCCTTGATGGAGCTTGCCTTATGTGGGGATTCAGAATTTTACCACCTAAGGTAAGAGCTAAAGCACTTAAGGAGCTCAATGACATGCTGGTCATCTAAGTGTTGTGAAATGAAAGCATTGTCTGATGTGTTGGGATAGATCAGCAGACCCAGCTGCTTTCCATGTCAACACATCCAGAAGATGCCAAGAGCAGTGCCTCTCCATCCATGGGAATGGCCTGCATTGCCCTGACAGAGAATTCATGTAGATTTTGCTGGACCATTCATGGGCACTAATTTCTTGGTAGTAGTGGATACGGCTACAAAATGGCTGAAAGTGTTCCCAATAACTTCCATTGCAGCCTCTCACACTGTTGAAGTTTTGAGAAGCCTCTTCCCATGGACTGGTGTTCCAGTACGCTTAGTCAGTGACAATGGACCACAGCTTGTGGGGGAACAGTTTCAGTTATTGCTAAAAATGAATGGAATAAGACACATTACATCTGCACTGTACCACCCAGCTACAAATGGCTTGACAGAAATATTTGTCCAGAGTATGAAGAATGCACCACAAGCAATGTCAGTGGAACACAACACTGAATCAGAAGCTTGCCATTTTCTCCTTGCAGCACACTACACAACCATCAACGCACCAGCTCTCCTGTTCCTGGGTCATTCCTTGCATTCATGCTTGGATCTCCTCAAACCCAATCTCAGAAGGAGCATACAGGACAAACAGCTGAGACAAAGTGAGGGCTCCTCAAACAAGGGGGTTCGATGTTTCACTCCTGTACAAGAAAACCTAGCAAGGTACTACAGAGGTGATCAAAAGTAGGTACTTGGAAATATTAAGGATAGAATGGGACATTCTCTTACACTGTGAAGATTGTGTCTGATATCATCTGAAGATGACACATCGTTCAGTTGATGAGAGCAGAGTCGATCGTTAGAGAGTAATGCTGGCTACATCCTGCAGTCCCCATGTCAACTCCTACAACCACAACGGAGTAGGCCCCAGAACCTGAAATTGTTTTACAGCCACAAGTCTCTTTGGCCAGTCAGAGCAATTGCCCATCAGGAAAGACGTTATTCCACAAGAATAAGAAATCCCCCACATCAATTAAATCTTTAGGTCTGAATGGGACAATTTAAAATTTACTATGCTGTGGACGTCTATGCATAATGAGGTGAAGTGAGGGCTTCCATTGGTCAGAATTGAGCATAGGTATAGCGTCCTAGGTGTCTAGATATGCAAGCCTGGGCAGTGTGATATTGTGGTGAGCTACATATACCTGTCTGGACATGCCTCCCTGCTGACTGCTCCTGTGGCTCCTCCCACAGACCCCGGTATAAAGGCGCTTGGAGCCACAGACCCTTCCTCAGTCTCCAGGATGTTGTGTGATGGTCACTTGCTGCTTGTGCTTACTTCCAGCCAATAAAAGCCTACCTTAACCCATGTCTCAGAGTTATTGATGGTGCATCAGATATGGAGAGCAAACTGTTGCTCGTGTAGCAACCTCTCCCTCTCCATGCATCTGAACCCAAAGGTATAGCAGAAACTGATACAGTTTGGTCCCAGCAGTGTCGCAGGAGTTGTCAGTCAGCACTAAACTCAATGTAGCAGTGCCTTAGGGACTCCTGATCTGGATTTTTCCCTTGGTGTTTACTCCTGATATAGCCACAAGGCATCAGAGGTTTGAGATCTGAGTTTTCCTTTTTCCTAGATGAGCTGCCAACCACAGCTCATGAGCCCTATTCTGCCCGAAGCGATTGATTTTAAGGCTCCAGTAACCAGCCTTTGCCCCTTCTCCTGTCAGTAGAAATGGTTCCACTGGGCTTAGTAGCTAAGCCACATGTGAAGGCCAGGAGCTGGACTTGATAGTCAGAGGCTATTTGTCATAGGGAACATTTAATAGGTAGTGGGAGCTTGTCCCCATTACCGCCCTGGCTACAACAACATTAGTAGCTGTGTTATATAATGTACTGTGTACATAGTTGAGATGCATTAATTGAGTTGGAGTTTATAGTTGGGCAGGAAGGAACATTGTGTATTTAATGTTTCAGTAATATTTGAGTAATCTTGTAAATATGTTTGATTACACATTCCTGTTCATTTGAAAACTTATTAAAGGTTATATGTAAAATATCTGAATTACATATGTCATTATGTTACCACAAAATATGTGCACACCTCACATTCCCAGACTCCCATGTCTTCCTTCTAATTTTTTTAATGTTTTGAAGTTACAGAACTAAACATGAGGGTGGGTGGCAATCATATCAATTATTGAATAAATGAGTGCGAAAGCAGAACTGAAATTATCCCCCTCTCTTCCCCTTCCTATTTTCCATTCTTCATTCTTGTTACTCTTGCACTCCTCCTCTTCTCCTCACGTGCCCTCATGACTGCCCATCACCTTCATTTGTGTCCTCACCTCCTCTTTATTCCATGGTCCTCTGTCCTCTCCTATTAGATTCCATCTTCTCATGCCTTTATCTCTTCCATCTATCTTCTCCAACTTTTCACATCATTCCTTCCATCCCACACACCCATGTTCCCTCTCACCTGGTCTCACCACCTACCAACTTGTACTCCTCCTCTTACAACTTCTTCTCCTATCTTCTTACTCTGCTTCTGTCCCCCTTCCTTTCCAGTCCTTAAAAATGCGGCTCAACCCAAATTATCCAGTATTTATTCCCCTCCATTGATCATGCCTGACCTACTGAGTTCCTCTAGCTGGATGGATATTTACTTGGCCACTAGGCCATCTTCTCTTTCTTAGTTGTTTGCCAGACTTGCTTTCCAAATGCAGCATCAGCTGCTTGAAAGATCAAAGACAGATGTGAAAATCATCCAACTTAACAGTTGTTTGACTTCTGGTCCTAAAGGGAAATCAGTCTTCAGTTCTTGAAATGTAAATGGCAATGACTAATCACCTTGAGGTTAAAACAAATATTGTCTCACAATATATTGCTAATAAGCTTTGTAGATAGTAGACATTCTGTCTGGGAGAAGTAAGGTTTAGCTCAACATACCTGCTTTATTACTGTTCAAGGTGCAATATAAGACAATGGGCTGTTTAATGTGGTTGTTGCAAACAGACAAGCTGATTCTTTGATTGCTTGGTTCAAGGAAGCTTGCAGAACAGATGGATAATATTATTTAGCATATCAGTAACTACCGTATATATTATTGGCTAGTTTCCCCTTATATTTCATCTTTTCCCTTCTTACAGCTTTTTTAGTTGCCTTTGGTTGGATTTAAAAGCATCCCAATCATCCAACTTCCCAGTCACTTTTGCTACCCTTTCATTGACTTTTATGCAGTCCTGAATTTCCCTTGTCAGCTATGGTTGCCTAGCCCTGCCATATGAGAACTACTTCTTCTGTACGACATATCTATCCTGCACCTTGTGAACTACTCCCAGGAACTTCAGCTATCTCTGCTCTTCCAGTATCTTCCTCCAATCAACCTGGTCAAGCTCCTCTCTCATGCCTCTGTAGTTCCCTTTATTTCATTGCAATACTGATACATTTGACTTGTGCTTCTCCCTTTCAAATTACAGTATGAATTTAATCATATTATGATCACCGCAATGGGTGAATAGCCTAATTCTGCTTCTATACCTTATGGCCTCTCAATGAATAAGACTTGATATTCTCATATTTGTGAACATGCAAATCACAAGTATGTAATCCAAATAAAAATTCAATGCAGAAAATAAGATTGTTCTGGGTTCTGGGAACTTGAACATTATGGGAATTGGGACTCAACAAGTCTCACCCAATCATTTAAAAACTGATGACCAATGGCATCAAACTTGGAGACTTTAATCCGACTATTTTTTTTGTATTACCTGGAACTAGTAAAGCATCTTTAGTCATCACAAAAACACTTAGGCTTAGATTACAAAATTGAATACTTTGTATTTCATAGGTATTAGGATGTGACAGAAGGATTAGTATCTTTGAAAATGATAAAAACAGCTGAAAATAGCTGTTTCTGAAAACAGCTCATGAATCCGATTATTTTCTTTTTAATTTATTCCTCTGAAGAATATTAAAAATACTTTTCCAGTGGTTACACTGGAGAAGAATTTGGCATGCATTACAGGAGTGAAACAAACATACAAATTAGTGAAGAGATACTTCCTGACTTAATTATTAACACACAAGTGTGTGTTAATTGTCAGGATATAATTTTTTAGCAAGCTGAATTGAGGCAAAAGGAGTTAATTGTTTTAGCAATGTCAAATGCAAAATACTATTTGCTCTTAGCTGGATGAAGGGATATCCAAAGGAATTTCCAGGTTTGATTAGTTGCCTCCCAGAGCACTGTAAGACCGTAAGTCATAGGTGCAGAATTAGGCCATTCACCCAATCGAGACTGCTCTGCCATACCATCATGGCTGATCCTGGATCCACTCAACCCTCTCACCATAACCCTTGATGCTCTGATGAATCAGGAAACTACCAACTTTCACTTTAAATATACCCATGGTCTTGACCTCCACAGCTGTCTGTGACAGAGCATTCCACAGATTCACTACTCTCTGACTAAAAAAGTTCCACCTTATCTCCGTGCCCTCTAGTTCTGGACACCCCCACCAGAGGAAACATCCTCTCCACATCCACCTTATCTGGTCCTTTTGACATTCGGCAGGTTTCAATGTGATTCCCCCCACAGCCTTGTGAATTCCAGTGAGTACAGGCTCAAAGCTGCCAAACGTGTTAACCCCTTCATTCCTGGAATCATCCTCCTGAACCTCCTCTGGAATCTCTCCAATGACATCACATCCTTTCTGAGATATGTGACCCAAAACTGTTGACAATACTCCAATGCTGCCTGGGTAGTGTCTTGTAAAGGCTCAGCATTATCTCCTTGCTTTAATATTCTATTCCCCTTGAAATGAATGCCAATATTGCATTTGCCTTCTTTACCACAGAATCAACCTGTAAATTAACCTTCTGAAAGTTCTGATGTTTGAACCTTCTTTCCACTTAGATAATAGTCTGCACCATTTCTCCTTTTAATCAAAATGCATAATCATACATTTCCCTACACTGTATTCCATCTGCCAGATTTTTGCCCATTCTTTCAATTTATAGACAATAGACAATAGGTGCAGAAGTAGACCATTCGGCCCTTTGAGCCTGCACCGCCATTTTGAGATCATGGCTAATCAACTACTATCAATACCCGGTTCCTGCCTTGTCCCCATATCCCTTGATTCCCCTATCCATATGATACCTATCTAGCTCCTTCTTGAAAGCATCCAGAGAATTGGCCTCCACTACCTTCCGAGGCAGTGCATTCCAGACCCCCACAACTCTCTGGGAGAAGAAGTTTTTCCTTAACTCTGTCCTAAATGACCTACCCCTTATTCTCAAACCATGCCCTCTGGTACTGGACTCTCCCAGCATCTGGAACATATTTCCTGCCTCTATCTTGTCCAATCCCTTAATAATCTTATATGTTTCAATCAGATCCCCTCTCAATCTCCTTAATTCCAGCGTATACAAGCCCAGTCTCTCTAACCTCTCTACGTAAGACAGTCCAGACATCCCAGGAATTAAACTCGTGAATCTACGCTGCACTTCCTCTACAGCCAGAATGTCCTTCCTTAACCCTGGAGACCAAAACTGTACACAATACTCCAGGTGTGACTTTGTCTAAGTCCTGCTGCAATTGCATTGCTTCCTCAGCACTACCAACCACTCCATCTATCTTCATATCATCCACAGGCATTGCCACAAAGCCATCAATTCCACTATCTAAATCATTGACAAACAATGTGTAAAATAGTAATCCTAGTACTGGCCCCTGAGGAGCGCCTCCGGTCACCGGCAGCCAACCAGAAAAGACCACCCTGAATACCACTCGCTGCCTCCTGCCTGTCTGCCATTTCTCTCTCCATGCCAGTATTTCTCCTGTAATACCATAGGATTTTATCTTGTTAAGCAGCCTCATGTGTGGTACCTTATGAAATGCCTTCTGAAAATCCAAGTAAATACTTCCACTGCCTCTGCTTTGTCTACCCTGCTTGTTACTTCCTCAAAGAACTCTAACAGATTTGTCTGGCAAGACTTACCTTTCCAGAAACCATGCTGACTTTGATTTATTTTATCATTAGACTCCAAGTGCCTTGAAACTTCATCCTAAGTAATGGACTCCAGAACTTACCCAACCACTGAGGTTAGGCCAACTGGTCTATAATTTCCTTTCTTTTGCCTTCCTCCCTTCTTAAAGATTGGAATGACATTTGCAATTTTCCAGATCATGACCAATTCAACAGCTATTTTTTCAGCTCAACCTCTTTCAGAACTGGGATGTAGTCCATCTGTCCCAGTGACTTATCTCCCTGAAGACCTTTCACTTTGCCTAGCACTTTTTCCTTTGTAATAGCAAAGGCTCTCACTCCTGCTCCCTGACACTCACAGACCTCTGGTACACTGCTAGTGTCTTCCTCAGTGAAGACTGATACGATGTATCTATAAAGTTCATCTGCCATTTCTTTGTTACCCATTATTACCTCACCAGCATCATTTCCCAGTGGTAAAATATCAACTCTCACCTCCCTTTTACTCATTATATAACAGAAAAAAACTTTGAGTATCCTGCCTTATATAATTGCCTAGTTTTCCCTCATATTTCATCTTTTTCCTTCTTACAGCTTTTTTAGTTTCCTTTTGTTGGATTTTAAAAACTTGCCAATCATCCAACTTCCCACTCAGGTTTGCTACATTAAGTGCCCTTTCTTTGGCTTTTACGCAGTCCTGAACTTCCCTTCTCAGCCATGGTTGCCTATCCTGCCATTGGAGAACTTCTTCTTATGTGGAACGTATCTATCTTGTGCCTTGTGAAGTATTCCCAGAATCTTCAGTTACCTCTGCTCTGCAGTCAACCCTGCCAGTATATTCTTTCAATTCACCTAGGCAAGCTCTTTTCTCAAGTGTTTATAATTCCATTTATTCCATTATGATACTGATGTATTTAATATGCTTCTCCCTCTCAAATAGCAGTATGAATTCAATCATATTATGATCACTCTTCCAAAGGGTTTCTTTACCTTAAGCTCTCTAACAAAATCTGGATTATTACACAACACCCAATCTAAGATAGCCTTTCCCCGAGTAGGCTGAAGCATTCATAATGCTCTCATAAGCATTCAACAGATTCCATCTCTTTTGATCTGACACCACCCTGATTTTCCCAATCCCATTGCAAATTGAAGTCCCCTGCTACAATTGTGACATTACCTTGATTACAGGCCTTTCCCAGCTTCCTTTGCAAACTCAACCCTACATCTTGGCCACTATTTGGAGACCTATATATGAATCTTGCCCAAGTCCGCAGGAATGCCCAACTATAACCTTCCTTCATCCATGATGCCCACAACGTCATACCAACCAATCTCTGATTGCACCACAAGTTCATCCACCTTAATACTATGTGCATTTAAATACAGCAACTTCAGTCCTGCATTCATCATGCCTTTGAATTTTGCCTCTGTGGTACACTCTAACTCCTTGCACTACCTGCATTTGTACTCAGTTATTGGCTTGTCCTTCCTTACATTCATACTACATAGAACACAGAAAACCTACAGCTCAATACAGGCCCTTCGGCCCACAAAGCTGTACGGAACATGTCCTTACCTTAGAAATTACCTAGGGTTACCCATAGCCCTCTGTTTTTTGGAGCTCCATGGACCTGTCCAGGAGTCTCTTAAAAAAAACCCTATCGAATCTGCCTCCACCACCGTCACCGGCAGCCCAGTCCACGCACTCACCACTCTGTGTAAAAACAAAAACAACTTACCCCAACATCTCCTCTGTACCTACTTCCAAGTACCTTAAAATTATGCCCTCTTGTGCTAGCCATTTTAGCCCTGAGAAAAAGCCTCTGACTATCCACATGATCAATGTCTCTCATCATCTTATACAGCCTATCAGGTCACCTCTCCTCCTCCGTTGCTTACATATTATATCATCTACATCATTCCCCCAGATAGGTTATTTCCCCCCCCCCCCAACAGTACTCAAAATGGAGTACTTATTGATGAGGGGACAGCCACGGGTGCTCTTCACTATCTGACGTTTTCCCTTCCCTTTCCTGACAGTCATCCATTTATCAGTCTCCTGTAGCCTTGGGATGACTACCTCCCTGTAAATCCTGTCTGTCACCTCATCACTTTCCCTAACAAGCCGAAGGTCATCGAGCTGCAGCTCCAGTTCCCTCACACTGTCTCTAAAGAGCTGCATCATGATGCACCTGGTGTAGATGTGCCCAGCAGGGAGGCTGGAATGCTACTGGAAACCCCATATCTGACATCTAGAACAGAACACTAGGCCTGCAGACATACCCCACTACTCTTTCATGAGTTAAATAAGAAAAGGAAAGAAGAAATAAACTTCCCTACATACCTCGCCTCTGCCTGTTCTTGCCAAAGCCTTACCAGTCTGACTCAGATCACTGTTCTGTGAGACAGTTCCTCTAATTTAAGGAAACTGAATTTTTCAATCTCCACTACGTACCTGTGTGGGAACATTTCTACTGGATCTGTGCTGCTGTGCTATCAGCTAATATCTATACCGATGCTCGATATTCCTTCAGAGTTGCTCATGACTTTGGGAATTCATGGAGACAGAAAATTTCTTACAGCTATGGGAACTCCAATCAAGAACCATAGAACATTACAGTGCAAAAACAGGCCTTTTGGCCCTACTTGGCTGAGCCGAATCATTTTTCTGCCTAGTCCCACTGAACTACACCTGGACCATATCCCTCCACACACCTCTCATCCCTGTACCTGTCCAAGTTTTTCTTAAAAGTGAGCCCGCATTTACCACTTCAACTGGCAGCTCATTCCATACTCCCACCACTCTCTGTGTGAAGAAGACCCCCTAATGTTCCCTTTAAACTTTTCCCTTTTGACCCTTAACCCATGTCCTCTGGTTTTTTTCTCCCTTAGCCTCCATGGAAAACCCCTGCTTGCATTCATTCCATCTATACCCATCATAATTTTATACACCTCTATCAAATCTCCCCTCATTCTTCTATGCTCCAGGGAATAAAGTCCTAACCTATTCAACATTTCTCTGCAACTCAGTTTCTCAAGACCCGGCAACATCCTTGTAAAACTTCTTGTAATCCTTGTAAAGGAGGCAGGGAATTCCCCCTCCTTTTTCTCTCTCTCTGCCCATCACTCTTTGCCTGTGCTCCATCTCCCTCTGGTACTCCCCTACCCCTTTCTTTCTCCCTCGGCCTCCCATCCCATGATCCTTTCCCTTCTCCAGCTCTGCATCCCTTTTGCCAATCACCTTTCCAGATCTTAGATTCACCCCAACCCTTCTGGTTTTCCCTATCATTTTGGATTTCCCCCTCCCCCTCTACTTTCAAATCTCTTACTATCTTTTCTTTCAGTTAGTCCTGACGAAGGGTCTCGGCCCGAAACGTTGCAGTGTTTCTTCCTATAGATGCTGCCTGGCCTGCTGCGATCCACCAGCATTTTGTGTGTGATGCAACCTTTCTCTGTAAGTCAGTTTCTCAAATCCTGACAACATCCTTGTAAACCTTCTCTGCACCCTTTCAACCTTATTAGTATCCTTCCTGTAATTAGATGACCAAAACTGCTCACAATACTCCAAATTCGGCCTCATCAATGTCTTATACAAACTCACCATAACATTCCAACTCTTATACTCAATACTTTGATTTATAAAGGCCGATGTACTAAAAGCTCTCTTTACTACCCTATCTACCTGTGACACCACTTTTGGGGAATTTTGTCTCTGTATTCCCAGATCCCTCTGTTCTACTATACTCCTCAGTGCCCTACCATTTACCTTGTATGTTCTACCTTGCTTTATCCTTCCAAAGTGCAATACCTCACACTTGTCTGCATTAAACTCCATCTGCCATTTGTCAGCCCATTTTGCCAGCTGGTCCAAATCCCTCTGCAAACTTTGAAGATCTTCCTCACTGTCCAGTACACCTCCAATCTTTGTATTGTGGCAGTCTGCACACGCAAGACTCGAACCACCATCGGGAGCCACAGGCAGACACGCGGTAGCGCATTTGGAACTACCCGCTCGGGGTGGACCTTCTGGGGACAGTCTGACGTCATGTCTGCCCCGCGGGTTGCAGGGGCCCATGGGAGGGGAGATTTAAGCATGTGATTTTGAATCAGGAAAGGCATTCTGAGTTCAGCGCTCTCTGCCTCCGTGTGTTTCTTTAGTAGCACGTTGCGTGCAACTACAGTATCATCAGCAAATTTGCTGATCCAATCCTCAGGCACCTCACCATTGGATACCGACATTTTAAATACTTCTGCCAGGGCCCCTCCAATTTCAACACTAGTCTCCTTCAAGGTCCAAGGGAATACCCTGTCAGGTCTTGGGGATCTATATTCTCTGATTTGCCTCAAGACAGCAAGCAGCTCCTCCTCTTTAACAGTATGGGTTCCATGACCTCACTACTTGTTTGCCTTATTTCCATTGACTCCATGCCAGTTTCCTTAGTAAATACAGATGCAAAAAAACCATTTAGATCTCATTTCATTTGCTTTCATACATAGCTGACCTCTCTGATCTTCAAGAGGACCAATTTTGCCCCTTACAAAATTTACAAATTTGTCCTCTTCCTGTTAATATACCTGTAGAAGCTCTTAGGATTATCCTTCACCTTAACCACCAAAGCAATCTCATGTCTTCTTTTAGCCCTCCTGATTTCTTTCTTAAGTATTTTCTTGCATTTTTTATACTCCTCAAGCACCTTATTTGCTCCTTGTTGCCTATACCTGTCATACATCTCTCTCTTCTTTTTCAGATTTCCAATATCCCTCGAAAACCAAGGTTCCTTATTCTTATTCATTTTGCCTTTAGTCCTGACAGGAACATACAATCTCTGCACTATCAAAATTTCTCCTTTGAAGGCCTCCCACTTACCAATCACATCCTTGCCAGAGAACCTGTCCCAATCCATGCTTTTTAAATCCTTTCTCATTTCTTCAAGTTTGGCCTTTTTCTAGTTTAGTACCTCAACCCGAGGACCAGATCTATCTTTATCAATGACCAAGTCGAAACTATTGGCGTTATGATCACTAGACCCTACAAACACTACCATCACCTGTCCTAACTCGTTTCCTAGTAAGACATCTAATATTGCGTTCTCTCTAGTTGGTATCTCTATATATTGTTTTAGAAAACTTTCCTGAACACATTTTACAAACTCTAACCTATCTAGACCTTTAACAGTATGGGAGTCCCAATCAATATGTAGAAAATTAAATCCCCTTTATGTTTCCTGCAGTTGTCCACTATCTCTCCGCAGATTTGCTCCTCCAATTCTCACTGACTATTGGGTGGTCTATAACACAACCCATTAATGTGGTTATTCCTTTCCTGTTTCTCAGCTCCACCCATATGGCCATGGTGGACAAGCCCTCTAACCTTTCCTGCCTGAGCACTGCTGTAACATTTTCCCTGACTAGCAATGCCACCCCCCCCCCCAACCCTTCATCCCTCTGTCTCTATTGTGTCTGAAACATTGGAACCCTACAACATTAGGTTGCCAGTCCTGTCCTTCCTGTAGCCAAGTTTCACTAATGGCTATAATGTCATAATTCCATGTATCAATCCACACCCTCAGCTTGTCAGCCTTCCCCACAATACTCCTCACATTGAAATAGACACACCTCAGAAGGTTATTACCACCACACACAACCTTTCTATTTCTGACTTTGCATGAACTTTTAACATAATTTATTTTCACCCCCATTCCACTATCTGCTCTGGCACTCAAGTTCCCATCCCCTTGCAAATATAGTTTAAACCCTCCCCAATAACACTAGAAAACCTCCCTGCAAGGATATTGGTCCCCCTGTAACCCATCTGTCTTGTACAGGTCCCACCTGCCCCAGAAGAGATCCCAATGAAATCTAAAACCCTGCCCCCTATACCAGTTCCTGAGCCATGTGTTCATCCTCCAGAGCATCCTACACTTACCCTCACTGGCACGTGGCACAAGTAGCAATCCTGAGATTACTACCCTTGAGGTCCTGCTTTTTAACTTCCCACCAAACTCTCCAAACTCACTCTTCAGGACCTCCTCACTCTTTCTTGCCACATCATTGGTACTGGTGTGTACCATGACATCTGGCTGCTCACCCTCCCACTTCAGAATGCTGTACACGCGATCAGAGACATTCCTGACCCTGACACCCAGGAGGCAACAAACCATCCGGGAGTCTCTGTCGTGACCACAGAATCTCCTGTCTGTACCCCGGACTATGGAGTCCCCTATCACTACCGCTCTCTTCTTCACCCTCCCTTCTGCACTGCAGACCCAGACTCAGTGCCAGAGATACAGCTGCCATAGCTTGTCCCCGGTTAAAGTATCCAAATTGGTATACTTGTTGTTGAGGGGAATGGCCACAGGGGAACCCTGCTCTGTCACCCATTTTCCCCTTCCCTCGCCTGACAGTAACCCAATTACCTGTGTCCTGCTACTTTGGCGTAGCTACTGCCCTGAAACTATTATCTATAAACTCCTCATTCTCCAGAATGATCCGGAGGTCATCCAACTCCTGCTCCAGTTCCCTAACGCGGTTTGTTAGGAGCTGCAGCTGGATGCACTTCTTGCAGGTGTCGTTGTCAAGGAAACCTCCGATGTCAGGGAGACCTCTGGACTTCCCACATCCTGCAAGAGGAGTATTTCAACATCCTGCCTGGCATTCTCTCTAAACTTACTAGTTAAAAAAGAAATCAAATGAGAAAAAATAAGAACAACAACTTATCAGAACCTACCCTCGCCTCTGTCTGTTCACACCAAAGCCTGTTGAGCCAAAGCCGTCCCCACCCTGACTCAGTCCACTCCGACAATGGTCACTTCGCTAAACGAAATTTCTTTTATAGTGTGCTAGCTGACCAGCTGTCTTCAGCTCCCTCACTCCCAATTGGTTGGCCATTTAAAAAAAAACTGACGAAGCCCGCAGATCCTCTCCTTCTCAAGCTCTGATCAATGGTGAACTTGTATGAGAACTTATGGAAGTCATACAACTACCATCAGAAGTTGCAGTATTAAACTGTAAAGGTCACTCTGAAATAACTGCAATGGAAACTGTAGAAATATATTTGCAAAAAGGGCAGCAAAAGAAGGGATAAGGAAAATTGAAGAAAAGGAAGAAAACCCAGTAACTGGAACCATGGGAACCAAATTAAAGATTGAGTCACAGACGGACATGTATGTTATTGAAGAAATGCAAGAAGAATGCTCAAATGGAGATATATGGTAATGGATGGAAAATGGTGGGTTATTAAATGACGATGGGGTATGGAGATACGGCACTAGTGACTAGTGGCCCCAGTTGAGTTGCTTCCTTATCTGACCCAGCAGATACACTCCTTGGGGCACAACGGAGTGCAAAAGATGATTGGCAGATTCTCTCAGTGGTTCTGGAATCCAAAGTTCAGAATGCAAGCTTGACAAAGAGTTTGAGAGATGTACAACATGCCTGAAAATGAACCCCAGATCAATGGAGATGCTCACTCAGCTAGGTGTCCTGGCCCACCTGGTCCAATTTTATTCTACAAGTGGATTACATTACTTTACCAAATTGCTAAGATGTCGCAGTAATAGTGGACAAATGTTCAAGATGGGTGGGAGTCATCCCAGCGAGAAAAGCTACTGCCAAACATGCAGCCAAAACTGAGATTAAGGACGATATTCCTAGATGGGGATTGCAATGTACTTTGACCCTGACCAAGGAACACATTTCACTGGAAATGTTTGTCAAGAATGATCTCTACTGATGAACATCAAATGGTGTTTTCACTGCCCACATCATCCAGAGTTATCCAGAGAATGGATGGCCTTGTCAAACAACAGCTGACAAAGTATCATGAGGAAGGTGTACCATGGCCTACAGCTCTTCCTTTAGTTTTGTGCAGCATCAGGGCAATTGGAAGCAAAAAACAAATTGAGCCAATTTGAAGAGGTGAGAGGGTGATCTACATCACTACTAGGAGCTCTTGATCTCAAAGGCTTGTATACATGAATTTTCAGATGCAATTCTGCCAGGGTCCCTTATAGAATCAAAAGTTGGGTGACTGTTGGAATCCTCTGCTTTTTAATACTTTTAGGGAGATATTAGATAAATTAATGTAAAACTAAAGTCATAGTTTAACTATAATTTGTAGTTTTTTTAACAAACTCATGTATTATTCACATTATGTGGTGGTCTCCACTTACTGACCAAAAGTGGAACAGCAGTTACATAAGGGTTTGTCACCTTCTTCATTTTTCATTGGTTAAGTGCTCACCCATTACCCAATTGTGCAACCATTATTCTTATCTAAAACATTTCTGTTAATTGGATTATAAAGCTGATGGATTTTTTAAAGGCACCATCTTTTCCTTTCTTTGAATGTACTGAATTGCTGCTTTGTTTCTCTGCGCTCTTCACTTTGTTCTGGTAAGCCATTTCTGATGAAGATAGTCTCAGAGTGGAGACAATCTTTGCTGAGGTGGTTGACTTCATTGGTTTGACTTCCAGCCACTTTGAATGAGTATCCACAGCAATCAGAAACATAAAGTCCATGAATGACCCAACAAAGTCAATATGTACTCTTTACCATGGTGATGACAGCCACTCCCATGGGTATAGCACTGCCTGTTGGGGGGGGGGGGGTGCATTTTGAACTTTTTGGTATCCCAAACAGCTTTTGGGCAAGTCTTTGATCTGTTTACTAATCCCCTGTTCCCTTCTCAACACCTTCTGATTAGCATTAAGCAGCTATGACAGCCTCTGGTTAGTGCTACCATTTGGGGTGCTGTTGCCTGTTGATGCCTTACAGAGAGCTTTGATTGAGTGCCACTCCAGTTGGGTTTTTCTCAACCATTCACATCCAAAATAAGCTGGCCTCCATTTATCAATACATCAAGCTCTGACTGCTGTGCTTGGCCCACATATCTCACATTTACCTTCAGTTTGCATTTGGGAGATATTTTTGCACCTGTGTAGCTCTTTATCATTACTGAAGTCTTCTCTAATGGTATCTTAGAAAACCATCTGTTGAAGTCAGCCTTTGAAGCTATGGACAAAGCTGACCCTGTATCCAGCTCCATTTTCAGTTTTGTACCAGAAACATCTATTGTGATCCAGATGATTTTGTGATTGGCTTCAGTTATACTATGCAGTCCTAGGCATGACAGTTCACCATTGTCAGACTCTGTGTTGTCTGATTGTTTTATATTAGGTAGCTTTATGCATTTGCTTAGTTTTGTGTTTGAGACTTTTCATTCAGTTGTGCTTTTTGCCTGCCTTGCACACTCTCTTTCTATGACCTTGTCTGTGACACTTTCTACAGACATTGAATCAGCAGTAATTTGCATGATGGGAGGATTTGCCACATTGGTAACATCTTTGGCTTTTTGTACCATTCAGGGACATTTTGTGCATTTCATATTTTCTAACCTCATTTTCTATAGCTCTGTTGCATCTTTTTGCTGCAGTCTCTAACAATTTTGCAATGGTTAATACCTGTTTTAAGGTTAGGTTTCTTTCTGCCAGTAGCCTATTTTGAGTGTTTTGATTATGCATGTCATGTATAAGCCTGTCCCTTAATGCATCAGAAGGTCCATCTCTAAGGTCACAGTAGTGGGAGAGTTTGCGCAGTTCTGCAATGTATTCAGAAATGCTTTCACCTTTTGACTGGCTCCTTTTGTAAAATCTAAATCTCTCACTGAATATCTTGCTTCTTGGCTTTGCAAGGGTTACTAAGCTGAGTAAGAGACTATATGTTCTTGGGCCCGTTAAGCTAAGAGGTGCAGGGGCTTTCATTTGTTCCTCCACATTGTTCATATTACATTTTAGTTCTACCCTCTCAATATACGACTCCCAACCTTCATTAGTGCTATCAAATTCATCAACTTTTCCCACTGAAGCCACCACCATGTTATTTTCACTTTAAATCCAGTGTATCTTTCGCTATTACTCCCGTGTCCTTCAGCATTCTCATGCTGTTTAACACTCACTGTTTCGTCCCTTAACTGTTGGTGTAGTTTCTCTAATATTGAGGCATGTACTTTTTGCCAATTTGTTGTGTCTGTCTACAAGTACATATTAACTCAATAAAAGCACGGATGTGGGTGTCGGCCTTCACTGGTGCATATGAGAGGAAGGGAGGGAGGGAGGGGGAGAGAGAGAGAGAGAGAGACTTTAAACTAGAATGGTTGGGGGGTGGGAATCAAATTGAAGAGACTAGGAGAGAGGAAGTTAGTCCACAAATAGAGAAAGCTTGTAGACAGTGTGTGAGGGAGAATAGGCAGGTGATAGACAAGGGGAGCGCTCAGACCAAAGATATAGGGGAAAGGAAGAAAAAGAAGATAGTAAAGTTGTTTTCACTATTAGGGATAAACAGAGAGTAAGAGTAAGTAATTTTCAGGTCTCAGGGAACCCCTGCATATAAATTATTATATCTACAGCTCATGGTACATTAGTGTGGTCAGCAAGTTGTAGATATAATATTCCAAAAATAGTTGTCAACACTCTTTTGAGCAAAAAATAAATTTTTAACCAACCTTCTTTGAAAAAAAAAGATAGTTATGCTTACCTTGAAATTAATCTTTCTATTTCTGTTTCATAAATTTTAAAAACTCATAAGGCAAACATAATAAATTTCTCGATTCTGGGTTGAAGTTGAGATAATTACACATGAATTTCACCTTCAAATGAAATGAAATGATTTCTCTTCTTGCTCTTGATGTTCATTAAACAAGAAAAAGCTTGTGCACACATGTAAGAAGCTGAAAACTGAAGCAAAATGTTCATTGCTCTCCAAAGAAATCCAGGACTTGTCCAGGGGCAGGTCAGTAAATCTCATCTTGAGTGCATGATCAGAGTGCAGCTTACAAAGTTATTCCTCTCTCTCAAAGTCAAGTTCTCAGGCTGAGTAGAAGATTCAGAGAAAGGGTCCCTCACCTAGTCATACACTTGTATTGAAAAGGAGGAAAAAT
Source organism: Hypanus sabinus (assembly GCF_030144855.1). Lineage (NCBI taxonomy): Eukaryota > Metazoa > Chordata > Chondrichthyes > Myliobatiformes > Dasyatidae > Hypanus > Hypanus sabinus. Next base: position 81,832,807 of record NC_082710.1, on the reverse strand, counting down.
ACTATTCAGTTTTGTTCTGCAGTTCTTCCAAGTGGTTTTCAATTTAAGACGCAAGAATTTCTGATACCTTCCTCACTCTCAAGCTTTAAGCAGCAGTGGAAAAATTTCAAGATTTCTTTTTGCAGCATGGTTTTCCCAAAGAGTTAGTTTCCTTTTAAATCCAAGAATCTTGTCACTTGAAGTCAAAATAGTTTCTTCAGGGTCTTGGAGAGATTTATTCCACTGGTTCATATGATGAAAAATGTCTGCTAAGTAGGCTAGTTTCTGCAGCCATTCTTCATCTTTAAAGCACTTAGTAAAATCTGTCCTACTAATTTCTTGAAAATGCTCCTGCTATTCACTTTCAGCACAAACACCCTGTTGAGAATGCTTCCTCAGCTAAGCTACCGGATTTCTGCCTGTAGCAGGAGATTGGTGTGCTCTTTGTCCAGGTGATCACACAGATTTTTAAACATTCTCCAGTGAACTGGTTTTAAGGCTACTAAATAACTTGCTTCCTGAATCCTTTTATTGACTGTGACTTTCAAAACCTTTACTCTGTTTGCTTTGAGATGCCAATAGTACCCAGCACTTTTCCGTGTCATATGGCTGTGATTTGTAATTCAGTGTCTTTTTGATTTTACTTGGGTCATTACTACATTTGTAAGCTGTTTGTCACAGACTAGGCTCAATGAAACAGGACAACTTGTAAAAACCGTGTAAAACCCTTTGACAAGAAGCTTTCATTGCAAAGATGGACTTTTATGTTCATTGTTGCCCTAATGCAGTGAAATGACTCAGAAGATTATATTTCTTCATCATTTACCCTTCAGATTGTCCGTAGGTCAAGGCCTACATTCCTTCTCTTCCATCTCACACCTCCTCATCAAAAATTGCCACACTGGACCACCTTTAGAATGAAAAGTTCCCTCCAATTTTTTACTACACTGGCAGTTTGTTCGCTCCCATAAGCCAGACTGCTGTGCGTAAGTGGAAGTTGGGAGAGGGAATTCATGAGAGAGAGGATGACGTCATAGCCCAAGTTGGGTGAGTCCATGCCATGCTCAGAAAAGGATCTTCGTACTTGTCAACACCCTCCATCCTCCCCTTTGTGCAACACAGTGCTCAGCAATTATTAGCCTACTATACTCCCCTCCATGAAATACAGCACTCACCAATGGCCTCCTGTATCTCGCGTCAAAACTTCATATTGTCAGGGAGAATGAGGAGTCGATAGAGAGGAGTTACAGGCAGGTGGTCACACCAGGGCCACGAGAGGCAGACGTGGGTCACAGTTAGGAGAGGGAAGGGGAAGACAATAGACAATAGACAATAGGTGCAGAAGTAGACCATTCGGCCCCTCCAGTCTGCACCGCCATTCTGAGATCATGGCTGATCATTCACTATCAATACCCAGTCCCTGCCTTGTCCCCATATCCCTTGATTCCCCTATCCATCAGATATCTATCCAGCTCCTTCTTGAAAGCATCCAGAGAATTGGCCTCCACCGTCTTCCGAGGCAGTGCATTCCACACCTCCACAACTCTCTGGGAGAAGAAGCTCTTCCTCAACTCTGTTTTAAATAACTGACCTCTTATTCTCAATCCATGCCCTCTGGTACTGGACTCTCCCAACATCTGGAACATATTTCCTGCCTCAATCCTATCAAATCCTTTAATTATCTTAAACGCTTCAATCAGATCCCCTCTCAATCTCCTCAATTCCAGCGTGTACAAGCCCAATCTCTCCAATCTCTCTGCATAAGACAGCCCTGCCATCCCAGGAATCAACTTAGTGAATCTATGCTGCACTTCCTCAATTGCCAGAATGTCCTTCCTTAAACCTGGAGACCAAAACTGTACACAATATTCCAGGTGTGGTCTCACCAGGACCCTGTACAAATGCAAAAGAACATCCTTGCTCTTGTATTCAATTCCCCTTGTAACAAAGGCCAACATTCCATTTTCCCTCTTCACTGCCTGTTGCACTTGCTCATTCACCTTCATTGACTGGTGAACTAGGTCTCCTAGGTCTCTTTGCATTTCTCCCTTACCTAACTCTACACCATTCAGACAATACTCTGCCCTCTTGATCCTGCTTCCAAAGTGGATAACTTCACATTTATTCACATTGAATGACATCTGCCAAGTATCTGCCCACTCACTCAGCCTATCCAAGTCTCCCTGTATTCTCCTAACGTCCTCTTCGCATGTCACACTGCCACCCAGTTTAGTATCGTCAGCAAACTTGCTGATATAGTTTTCAATGCCCTCATCTAAATCATTGACATAAATCGTAAAGAGTTGTGGTCCCAATACAGAGCCCTGTGGTACCCCACTAGTCACCTCCAGCCAGTCTGAGAAACACCCATTCACTGCTACCCTTTGCTTTCTATCTGCCAACCAGTTTTCTATCCATGTTGAAACCCTGCCCCCAATGCCATGAGCTCTGATTTTACTCACTAATCTCCTATGTGTCACCTTATCGAATGCCTTCTGAAAATCTAAGTACACAACATCTACTGGCTTACCCTCATCTAACATCCTTGTTACACCCTCAAAAAACTCCAACAGATTAGTCAAGCATGATTTGCCCTTGGTAAATCCATGCTGGCTCGGCCTAATCCTATTTCTGCCATCTAGATGTGCCACTATTTTGTCCTTAATAATGGACTCAAGCATCTTCCCCACGACTGACGTTAGGCTAACAGGGCGATAGTTCTCCGTTTTCTCCTTCCCTCCCTTCTTGAAAAGTGGGACAACATTAGCCACTCTCCAATCTTCAGGAACTGATCCTGAATCTAAGGAACATTGGAAAATGATTACCAATGCATCCGCAATTTCCTGAGCCACCTCTTTTAGAACCCTCGGATGCAGACCATCTGGATCCGGGGATTTATTAGCCTTCAGTCCTACCAGTCTACTCATCACAGTTTCTTTCGTAATGTCAATCTGTCTCAATTCCTCTGATATCTTATGACCCTGTGAGGTACTAGAGAGTACCCAAGTGGCTGTACCCCTTGACAATAAGTACTCCTGTTTGAGTACTGTTTGGGGGGACAGCCTACTTGGGGAAAGCAACTTTGGCCGTGCCTCCGGCACAGAATCCAGCCCTGTAGCTTAGAAGGTTAGAGAAAGGAAGAGGAAGGCAATAGTAATAGGGGACTCGATAGTTAGGGGGTTAGGTAGGCGATTCTATGGATGTAGTCAGGAGACCCGGATGGTAGTTTGCCTCCCTGGTGCCAGGGTTACTGATCGCATCCAAGATATCCTGAAGTGGGAGGTTGAGGAGCCAGAGGTCATGGTACCAATGACATAGTTAGGAAAAGGGAAGAAGTCCTGAAAGGAGAATATAGGGAGTTGGGAAAGGAGTTGAGAAGAAGGACCACAAAGGTAGTAATCTCGGGATTACTGCCTGTGCGACGAAACAGTGAGTATAGGAATGGAATGAGGTGGAGGTTAAATGTGTGGCTGAGGGATTGGAGCAAGGGGTAGGGATTCAAGTTTCTGGATCATTGTGACCTCTTTTGGGGCAGGTGTGACCTGTACAAAAAGGACAGGCTGCACTTGAATCCTAGGGGGTCCAATATCCTGGCAGGGAGATTTGCTAAGGCTACTGGGGAGACTTTAAACTAGAATGGTTGGGGGGTGGGAATCAAATTGAAGAGACTAGGAGAGAGGAGGTTAGTTCACAAATAGAGAAAGCTTGTAGACAGTGTGTGAGGGAGGACAGGCAGGTGATAGACAAAGGGAGCGCTCAGACCAAAGAAATAGGGGAAAGGAAGAAAAAGAAGATAGTAAAGTTGTTTTCACTATTAGGGATAAACAGAGAGTAAGAGGTGGAGAATTTCTTAAATGCATTTGTTTTAATGCTAGGAGCATTGCAGGAAAGGTGGATGAGCTTAGAGCATGGATTGATACTTGGAAATATGATGTTGTAGCTATTAGTGAAACATGGTTGCAGGAGAGGTGTGATTGGCAATTAAATATTCCAGGAATTCATTGCTTCAGGCGTGATAGAATCATTGGGACAAGAGGGGGACAGAGAAAATATTACAGCGGTGCTCTGGCAGAATAGATTAGGGGGCTCATCTGGGGAGGTTATTTGAGTGGAATTGAGGAATGGGAAAGGTGTAGTAACACTTATAGGGGAGTATTATAGACCACCTAATGGGGAACGAGAATTGGAGGAGCAAATTTGTAGGCAGATATCAGATATTTGTAGTAAGCACAAGGTGGTGATTGTGGGAGATTTTAATTTTCCACACATAGACTGGGAATCCCATTCTGTAAAAGGGCTGGATGGTTTGGAGTTTGTAAAATGTGTGCAGGATAGTTTTTTGCAGCAATACATAGAGGTACCAACTAGAGAAGGGGCAGTGTTGTATCTCCTGTTAGGGAATGAAATAGGTCAGGTGATGGAGATGTTGGGGAGCACTTCAGGTCCAGTGATCACAATGCCATTAGTTTCAATATAATTATGGAGAAGGATGGGTCTGGACCCAGGGTTGAGATTTTTGATCGGAGAAAGGCTACCTTTGAGGAGATAAGAATGGATTTAGAAGGAGTGGATTGGAACAATTTGTTTTATGGGAAGGATGTAATAAGAAATGGAGGTCATTTAAAGGTGAAATTCCGTGGGTACAGAATCTTTATGTTCCTGTTAGGTTGAAAGGAAAGTTTGAGAGAGCCATGGTTTTCAAGGAATATTGGAAACTTGGTTCGGAAAAAGAGAGAGATCTACAATAAATATAGGCAGCATGGAGTAAATGAGGTGCTCAAGGAATATAAAGAATCTAAAAAGAATCCTAAGAAAGAAATTAGAAAAGCTAAAAGAAGATACGAGGTTGCTTTGGCAAGTAAGGTGAAAATAAATTCAAAGTGTTTCTACAGTTATATTAATAGCAAAAGGATAGTGAGAGATTAAATTGGTCCCATAGAGAATCAGAGTGGGACAGCTATGTGTGGAGCCAAAAGAGGTGGGGGAGATTTTGAACAATTTCTTTCCTTCAGTATTCACTAAGCAGAAGGATATTGAATTGTGTAAGGTAAGGGAAACAAGTAGGGTAGTTATGGAAACGATGATCATTAAAGAAGAGGAAGTACTGGTATTTTTTAAAGAATATAAAAGTGGATAAGTCTCCAGATCCTGACAGGATATTCCCTAGGATCTTGAGGGAAGTTAGTGTAGAAATTGCAGGGGCTCAGACAGAAATATTTCAAATGTCATTAGATACGGGGATGGTGCTGGAGGATTGACGATCATGTGATTCCATTGTTTAAAAAGGGTTCTAAGAGTCAACCTAGCAATTATCGGCCTGTAAGTTTGACGTGAGTGGTGGGTAAATTAATGTAAAGTATTCTTAGAGATGGTATATATAATTATCTGCCTAGACAGGTTCTGATTAGGAACAGTTAACATGGATTTGTGCGTGGAAGGTCATGTTTGACAAATCTTATTGAAATTTTTGAAGAGGTTACCAGGAAAATTGACAAGGGTACAGCAGTTGATGTTGTCTATATGGACTTCAGTAAGGCCTTTGACAAGGTTCCACATGGAAGGTTAGTTAGGAAGGTTCTATCATTTGGTATTAATATTTAAGTTGTAAAATAGATCCAACAGTGGCTGGTAAGGAGCTGCCAGAGAGTAATGGTGGATAACTGTTTGTCAGACTGCAGGCCGGTGACTAGTGGTGTGCCTCAGGATCTGTACTGGGTCCAATGTTGTTTGTGATATACATTAATGATCTGGATGGTGGGGTGGTAAATTGGATTAGTAAGTATGCAGATGATACTAAGATAGATGGCAATGTGGATAATGAAGTAGGTTTTCAAAGCTTGCAGAGAGATTTAGGCCAGTTAGAAGGGTGACCTGAAAGATGGCAGATAGAGTTTAAAGCTGATAGGTATGAGGTGCTACATTTCGGTAGGTCTAATCAAGGTAGGACATACATGGCAAATGGTAGGGCATTGAGGAATGCAGTAGAACAGAGTAATCTAGGAATAATGGTGCATAGTTCCCTGAAGGTGGAATCTCATGTGGATAGGGTGGTGAAGAAAGCTTTTAGTATGTTGGCCTTTATAAATCAGAGCATTGAGTATAGGAGTTGGGATTTAATGTTAAAATTGTACAAGGCATTGGTGAGGCCAAATTTGGAGTATTGTGTACAGTTCTGGTCACTGAATTATAGGAAAGATGTCAATAGAGAGAGTACAGAGGCGATTTAGTAGAATGTTACCTGGGTTTCAGCACCTAAGTTACAGAGAAAGGTTAAACAAGTTAGGTCTTTATTCTTTGGAGTGTAGAAGGTTGAGGGGGGACTTGATAGAGGTATTTAAGATTATGAGGGGGGATAGATAGAGTTGACGTGAATAGGCTTTTTCCATTGAGAGTAGGGGAGATTCAAACAAGAGGACATGAGTTGGGAGTTAATGGGCAAAAGTTCAGGGGTAACATGTGGGGGAACATCTTTATTCAGAGAGTGGTAGCTGTGTGGAACAAGCTTCCAGTAGAAGTGGTAGAGGTAGGCCCGATATTGTCATTTAAAAAAAAATTGAAAATTGAATAGGTATATGGACAGGAAAGAAATGGAGGGTTATGGGCTGAGTGCAGGTTAGTGGAACTAGCTGAGAGTAAGCATTTGGCACGGACTAGAAGGGCCAAGATGGCCTGTTTCCATGCTGTAATTGTTATATGATTATATGGTTAAAACTGAAAATGAACTTAGTCAAATAAACGGTCCTGCTGCACACTGCCATACTGGGCTGAGATTGCTAATAGGACTGTCCACCACTTGGAGCTCTAGCATCACATGTTGCACAAAGTTCAAATGTCGAAGTTTTTTTAAAATCATGATCTCTTGAGGAACCCCTAGCATCCTCTCACAGAATCCCAGTTGAGAAACCCTGCTCTAAAAGAAATAGACCTATACGTTATACTTCTCACTTATTTTCAGCTTTTATGTTGGCTTTGACTTTTCATGTTAGCCACGGTTGTGTCATCTTTCCTTTAGAATACTTCAACCTCTTTTGGAATGTGTATATCTTGTACTTTCCAAATTGCTTCCAGAAATTCCAGCCTTTGCTGCTTTGTTATCATCCCTTCCAGAGTTCTTTTCTAATCAGCTCTGGCCAACTCTTCTCTCGTGCCTCTGTAATTTCCTTTACTCCACATACTCATGCATCTGTTTTAGCTTCTCCTTCTTTGCAATTTTTGGATTACCAGTGATGGATTCTAGTCAATTATGCCCTTCATCTTGCCATTTGATTGCATTCGTTATATTAATAGCCAGAAGATTCATTTTATTTAAAGATTTATTTTATTCATTTTATGTAAAGATTCTAATCCCCCTACTACATTTCAATGGTTTTCCCAAACTATAACATGTTTAAATTTGGAAAAAAATAGGAATCGCACTGTTGATCCTTCAGTTAAATTTGAAGAAACTTGGAGACCATTTATTCAACATTTTCTTATGATGTAAGCTGACCTTTTCAGAATCCTTCTCAATAACTTTTTGTTTGTGAATAGAGGAACAGAGTTAATAACAAATAACAATTTTAACCGATGAATCATGGCAGCTCAGCTTTTGTTTTATCTTGTTTTTTTTTATTTTGTTTTTTTTTTGTTAGCTTAGGGGGAATTTTTTTTTCTCTTGTAAAAAAACTTCTTTCCTTGAATCTTTCTCATGTTTAGTTACTAAGAGATTGGGAGGCTTAGATACACATTACTCGGAGTCTGTTTATGTTTACGTTAACTGTTATTAATGTAATCCCAATCTCTTTGTATCACTATCATTGTTATGTTTATCTATTTGAAACTCAATAAAAAAGATTGATAAAGAAAGAAATCTTCTCCTTCTTAAATTTCAGGGTGAATTCAATCATATTATAAACACTATTCCCAAAGGTTTCTTTTACCTTAGCTCACTAATCAATTCCAGTTCATTGCATAACCATGAATAGCTGATCCCCTAGTGGGTTCAAACCAAGCCACTCTAAAATGCCATCTCATAGACCAGGGGTTGGCAACCTTTACCACTGAAGAGCCATTTGGACCTGTTTCCCACAGAAAAGAAAACACTGGGAGCCACAAAACCCGTTTGACATTTAAAATGAAATAACACTGCATACAACGTTTTTTTTGCCTTTATGCTATGTATAAACAAACTATAATGTGTTGTATTTATGAAATCGATGAACTCCTGCAGAGAAAACAAAATTACATTTCTGCATGCAACAAAAACATTTTGAACTCCAGAAAAAAGACGTTGGGTTGAAGGTTACTTTTAAGTAAAATACTCAATGTCTATTTGAGTCCTTCTTGTATTTATGAAAAACACCAAACTTAAATTGTCCGCCAGCAGCAAACCAAAAATAACGTCGGCCAGCTGTCAACCTGAAAAATAAAAGGACTGTTTCACTGAACAATGAAAAAATATGAATATACGTAAAATAATAGGCAATTAAAATATTTATCATACTTGGTTAATGGGATTTCTGCTCCTGAACCTCAGCGCACAGCATCTGCACATCAGGGCTGTGTGACGTCACCTTCATCTTTACACAAGATCGCAAGCTGTCATCTGTGAGGCGTGTGTGATGTTTCATGTTGGAGAACACCTGCTCACATACATATGTGGATCCAAAGATCGACAGGACTCCAAGCACATACTTTTTAATGTTTACATAAATGTCGGGAATAGCATTCCATGTTTCAAACACAAGTTTGTCCGGTTTGGGGAGGTTTTCAATATCACTCCATTTGTGATTCTGAGCAAGAATGGCCTTCTGACGGGCAACATCTTCAAGGTCTGCTGTCAAGCGTCTAAACTTGGACCCCCATATGTCTTTGTCGGCTATGTCGGCCAGTTCCATCTCAAGATCAGGTTGACTCACACCTGCCAATGCAGTCGTATTCAGTAGGGATGGATCGATGCTTAGGGGAGTGACCGGGAAGGATAACATGTTTTTTTCCTCTCTGAACTCACAGAAGCGTTTCCCAAATGATGATTGCATTGCAATGATTGCAGAATGTAAATACTCCGAATTTATCATGTCGTGAGCTTGTTTGAACTCTCCCAAATTGGGGAAGTGAGACAATGTGCCTTTCTGTAAATCTCTGGAAAGCACTGTCAACTTGCGCTCGAATGCCAAAACATCCTCCAACATGTGCAGGGCTGTGCGTCCTTTCCCCTGAAGAGCTGTGTTCAGCATGTTCAGGTGCGCTGTCATGTCTACCATGAATTGTAGCTTTTCCAGCCACTCTGGCTGTTCCAGCTCAGGAAAGATGAGCCCTTTGCCGCCCAGGAAAGTTTTCACTTCTTCCTGACACGCGACAAAGCGTTTCAGCACCTCCCCTCTGGACAGCCACCGGACTTTGTTGTGCAGCAGGAGATCAGAATATGCGCTTTCCAGCTCGTCCAGTAACAAACGGAATTGACAGTGATTTAAACTTTTTGCCATTATTTTAATGACAATATGAATGACAACATCCATTACTTCTGTGCATTCTGGAGGAAATGTTTGAGCGCACAGTGCCTCTTGGTGCAAGTTGCAGTGAAAAGTCAGCAGCTTTCTGTCCAGCATCTTCTGCAGTAAAGCCACAAATCTCTTGTGCGCTCCTGTCATACTTGGTGCCCCATCAGTAGCTACTGACACCAGGTGGGTGGTCTTTATTCCTTTGGCTCTTAAACAATTCAGGACAGCCTCATAGATGTCCTCCCCCCATGTTTGGCTTTTTAGAGGTATCAACTCAATCATTTCTTCCTGTGGCCCGGCAGAGTTTACATACCGGCAGAACGGCGCTATTTGTTCAATATCACCTTTGTCTTTAGACTCGTCACAGGCAATCGAGTTATGCCACAGCTGAATTGATGTCTTTAATTTGCTGTCTTGTGATGTCTTCTGCCATTTTTATGGTTCTGTCTTTGACAGTCTTTGCAGAGAGGGGCATATCCCTAATTTTCTGCACAATTTCACTCTTATTTTTAAAGTCTGTGAATAGATGTTCTGCAATCTTAATGTAAGATTCTTTTATATATTCACCATCTGTAAACTGCTTCCTGTGCCTATTTCCTGAGCGGCAACAAAACTAGCATATGTAGTTGATTTTCCAGACTTCATCCACTTCTTGAAATGATTTTTGCTCAGATCAAACTTCCGCATCAGTTCCAAAACGGCTTTTTTTCTCTCATCTCCATCCGGATATTTTTGAGCAAAGGCTGCATGTTTATTCTGGAAATGTCTTGCGACATTTGACTTTTTGTTGTTTGCTAGTTTCTCATTGCATATTAAGCATACCGGTAAACCAGTCTCGTCAGCAGTGAAAGCAAATGAATCTGCTCACGTATCATTAAACGTTCTGTTTTTTTCAGTCACTTTTCTTTTTTTAGAATTCTCCATAGTTAGCCTACCTTGGATTGAAAAATTAAAGAAATCGCGCACTGGCGGGTGTCAGACATTGGCAGTGGTGACGTATATTAATAGCGACAAAAACACGTTTTATTTAGATTGTACAAGATCACCATAATCTTCAAATTTAGAATTACATTTCAAAAACTAATAAACTAACATAAAATACATTTTAACTAAATACTCATCATTTATTTTCCAAAGCCACAGGGAGCCGCAGTACAGAGATGAAAGAGTTGCATGCGGCTCCGGAGCCGCGGGTTGCTGACCCCTGTCATAGACTCTCTAGAAATTCTCCCTCTGTAATCTATTGCTAACCTGATTTTCCCAATATTCCTGCATATTGAAAACTCCCATGACTATTGTAACAATAACTCTTGTCATGCATTTTCTATCTCCCATTGTAATTTGCAGGCCACATTCTCACTTCTGTCTTTTTTCCCTTGCCATTCCTTACCTCTATCGACAATGATTCAGCCCCCCACCCGATCGTATCCAAAGTGATATACCTGTTGTTGAGGGGGATGGCCACTGAGATACTCTGTACTGGCTGTTTAACCTGTTTCCCCTTCCTGAGTGTCATCGAGTTTCCTGTGTCCTGCACCTTGGATTTAACTACCTCTCTGTATGTCCTATGTATCATCCTCTGAGCCTCCTGAATGATCTGGATTTCATCCCGTTCCAGCTCCAACTCTACAAGTTGGGCTGAACCAGCTAATAGGCAAATTCAAAACACCAAAACATTAAAAACCTGTCTGCATCAAATTCTATCTGCCATTCTTCAGCCTATATTTCCTGCTGGTCCAGATCCCACTGCAAGTTTTGATTGGGTTCCTCTCCATCCACTTGAACCCCAATTTTGGTGTCATCTGCAAATTTGCTGATACAGTTTACCATTATTATCATCCAGATCATTGATATAGATGACACACAAGAATGTACCCAGCACCGATCTCTGCAGCACACATTAATCACTGCCCTCCAGTCACAGACTGTTACAAATTTCTGGTTTCTCCCATAATGCCAACGTCTAATCTAATTCACTACCTTATTTTGAATGCCAAGCACCTTGTTGACCAACCTCCCATGCAGGACCTTGTCAAAGGCCTTGCTAAAGGAAGTTCATGATAATGATCCTAGGAATAAAAGTGTTAACATATGAGGAGTGTTTGATAGCTCTGTGTCTGCTGAGCTTTTAAGAAAGAGGGGGCTTTTCATGGAAACCTACCGAATATTGATAGGCATGTGGAGAGGTTGTTTCCTGTAGAGGGGGAGTCTTAGACCAGAGGGCACAGCCTCAGATAACAAAGACATCCCTTTAGAACAGAGATGAGGAGGAAGTTCTTTCATCAGAGGACGATGAATCCATGGAATTCATTGCCAACTATAGCTTCAGAGGCTAAATCTTTGGGTGCATTTAAAGTGGAGGTTGATAGGTTCTTGATTAGTCAGGGTGTCAGAGGTTACTGAGAGAATGTAGGAGGATGGGGTTCAAAGGGATAATAAATTAACCGTGATTGAGTAACAGAGTAGACACAATGAGTCAAGTGGCATAATTCTGTTCCTATGTCTTATGGTCTTAACTGGTCTTATGACAAACACTAAATAGGAATGGCTTTTACCTTTGGAGAAATGATAAAGTCAAGATCCCTCACAATGAGTAGCTGTCACTTTTTGGGAGAATTTATGAACTAACCTAATAGCCTTGAGTACTACCTTGTTATTTGTCCTTTGCACTATTTGTTTATTTTGTAACTTGTAGTAATTTTTGTCTTGCACTGTACAGCTGCCACCAAAAAAATGTCTCTACATATCACTTAGGGTATACAGGAGGAGACTTGTGCATTAAATTTAGGGAATAAATTAAATCCTGAATTTAGAAAAATATTCATGTATTTCAAGTTTCAGAGAGGAAGGGAGGGGAAAGCAGATGGAATCTCTGTGAGGGGATGAAGATGAAGGACTTCTTCAGTGCTGTCAAGGACGGGGTAAGGAATGCTTCTCTGTCAGAGTGTAACAAGGATGATGAATCAGAGTGAAAAAAAATGCTAGAACTTTGAGATAAAGAACGTAGCTGTTGGAGGAAAAATGACATCAAATAAAATGCCAGAAATACTTAGTAGGACAGACAGCATCTGCTGAAAGAGGACAACTAAATTTATAGTATATCTGCATGTTCTCACCTCAGAACTGACCTCTGAAACCTCACTAGCATTTTCTATTTTTCTTTTAAATTGCCTGCATTTCCACTTTATTGTCATCCATTGATAATTGTCTCTAAAGCATCAAACTCATTGATGAGTCTGGAGACACATCAAAGCCACACCAGATATGGATGCCAGATGTCCTGCCCTATAGGACATTAGTGAACCAGATGGCCTTTTATCATAATCTAGTAATTCTATGCCTACCCTTACTGAAACTAGGAAGTTTTTAATGGCTATAATAAATCATTTAATGCTACCTAAAATTTCACAAAGCTCACAGAATCATAGTAGCCTTGCTATGTGAATGAGACCAACCAGGACACAATAAAAAAGACATCTCTGCATTTATTATAAGCAAGTAAATGCTGTGAAATCTGCTTTGAAAGAATATAAACAATTCAATGGAGCTTGACAACTAATTATTAAAATGTTCTCAATCCCTGACAGAAATGATTGATTGTTTGGATATCAATTTACAAGTGTATACACAAAAATACCAACTTTGGAGTTAACACCAAAAATAACAAACTTGACCTTGACTATGATGACAAGACAGTTCCAATTATGAAAGGCAGAGAACATGGCTTACGACCAGTGGTCTAGTGGGAATATAGTGCATGGAAATTGAATGCTGTTTGCCAAAGCAGTTTTATAGCAATTGATTCTCATCACTGAAGTTCTAATTTGTAATTCCTCATGTTTCTGAAACAACATAAACTATTTTCTGACATCTGTGGCATTCACCCTGCATGTGTTTTTATTAATAACTTGGTGTAAGTCCTATGTAGGAATCATTTTCATCCAGCTTTACTGAACACATCCCTCACTCTGTAAACATTCTGGATTCAACATCATTTAATGTTACTTTCAATACACAAGTGTAAAAGAGAAAGAAATGTTATTCTGGATCCTATGCAGCACTAAAACACAATAAGTTAGAAGTACATAAAAAACACTTAATAAATATGAATACCTAAGATAGTTTTATACATTGTACATAGACTATATATAGCTTACACAGCCCCCTCACTGGACTTGCAACAAAACTTGGCACATTGCTGGCCTCACTGACAGCCATGGGATGGCCACCTTTCATAAACAATATATGTCCAGGTTTGGTAGGATTTGCGGTTCAGCCAAACAGAAATGTTTTGATGCTCTGATTAAAGAAACCTGCAATTGAGTGAATGCTGTGTAAATACTGCCCATACACTATTGTTGGTCGGCAAAACATAACAGATCACATATAGCATGAAATTATAATGAAAGTATATTCACAAACTTCAGTTTTATCAAACAATCGGTAGGAAAAAGAAAAGGAAAACAAAATAAAGGGACTCATTACAGTAAACCAGTCTAAATATGCACATCATTTGAGCTCATCTTGAAGTTGTCTTTTTACTCACACGCTGAACCCACAGTCTGCATGAAAGCACACACCACCTTCCAAACTTCACTCTACATCCATCTCAAACAAGTGGGCTCTCTCTCTCAGGAGTATTGACCCTTCCTCCACAGTCTTCTTCACAGCTCCCATCAAAAAGACCATAAACCCCATTAATATCTATCCCAAATCTCTCTCCACCCAGCTTTCTCTAAAACCTTCTCCCAACTTCGCCATCCTGATTAACTGACACAACATTCCTAAGTTGAACATTGTAGCCCTTATCTTTACCTGAAAACCCAGGAACACTATCAGTAGGACACTCTACTTCTACAGAAAGCTAATAACTGAAATACCCTACAGTATTACAGTAAAAATCTTAACCAGGGATTTACATTTATATACCTAGATAGCATGTCCATAAAAAGACACTAGGCACATTAAGGGACTGACAGGAAATGATAAAGAAGTGGTGGTTGAGGGCTGAATTAGTGGATGGATGGGTTGATCAAGCTTACTGGTTAGGGAAGGTAACTCCTCCCTGGTGCGGGACAAACAGTCCGTGAGCAGGGTCAGTAGGATCCTTCATGAAGTTACTGACCCTTTTCTAGCATTTTTCAGTATATATGTCCTTGATGGTGAGTGAGCTGGTGCTGGTGATGATGCATTGTGTAGTTTTGACTATTTCTTGTAGACCCTTCCTATCCACTGCAGTAGAGTTTCCGTCCACACATTGATCCAGCATGTCAGGGTGCTCCTCACTGTGCATCTGTACTGCGCACTTCCCAGGTGAAGTACATGATAACAGGTGGAGCAAATGGTAGCAAAAGCAGCAGCAACATCAAAGGTTTGTTGTCTAGGGACCAAGGTACACAGAAGAAAGTGAGTCAGTTGTTCCTAGTGAATGCTGATAGTTTCAAGCAGAACTACCAACCTTCTTCCCATTAAACTTTGGTTGGACACTGAATTCCAGACCTTAGTACATGAAAGTCCCAGAGTTGATAACAGATCTGAAAGCTAGGAGTTCTCTCTATCCCTGCACCCAGGATTCCACAGATTTTAGTAAGAATATTTATGTGCTATAATTCAGTAGGTAAAGAATTCTATATAGAATGAAGTAATTATTGTAGATTTATTTTCCTTTCATTTAAAGACTTTAATTTGTAATCTTTAGTTGATTTTAGATTAGCTATTTTAAATATCTATTTATTTCAATTTTAATTTTTTTGTAAATGTCACAGAAAAGCTATAGCATTGAAGCAAGCCATTCAGCCTGGTAGCAGCTCAATATGAGGGCATTCTAATTAGTCCCACCCTTACCTCTCAACCCCGAGGCATACAAATCCTTTCCTTGCCTTTTGGAACACTACAACTGAACTTGCTTCCAATATTATCTCCGGCAGGACATTGCAGGAAAATCATAGCTAATGAAATAAAGAGAAGTTTCTATTTTTATAGCACAACACACTTTATTTTCAGAATTTACCACACCCTTCATAGCTTTATATTACAACAGTGTAATTTCTGACGTAACTGGAGGGGCAAGCATAGCCACTTTGTAAAGAAGTTGCTCTTCTAAAGGACAATTTGATAATTTTGTTCTTAGGAATTTGACATTGACATAAATATTCACTAAAACTATTGTATTAACTTCCTTTCTCTGAAAACATACCATGGGGTCTTTTTTTATTGATACTTAAGAAAATTTTACATCGCCTCATTATAGGAAATATTCAGAAGCTTTGGAGAGGGTGCAGAGGAGATTTACCAAGATCTGCCTTGATTAGAAAGGATGTGTTATGAGGATAGTTTGAGCAAGCTAGTGAATTTCTCTTTGGAACTGAAGGATCTGTACTGTGCTGTAGTGTTCTATGTTCTATAAAAGATGACACTTCAATTTAATGTCTATTCTAAAATATATGACAGTACAATACTTTTCAAGAAGGGAGGGAAGGAGAAAACGGAGAACTATCGCCCTGTTAGCCTAACGTCAGTCGTGGGGAAGATGCTTGAGTCCATTATTAAGGACAAAATAGTGGCACATCTTGATGGCAGAAATAGGATTAGGCCGAGCCAGCATGGATTTACCAAGGGCAAATCATGCTTGACTAATCTGTTGGAGTTTTTTGAGGGTGTAACAAGGATGTTAGATGAGGGTAAGCCAGTAGATGTTGTGTACCTAGATTTTCAGAAGGCATTCGATAAGGTGCCACATAGGAGATTGGTGAGTAAAATCAGAGCTCATGGCATTGGGGGCAGGGTTTCAACATGGATAGAAAACTGGTTGGCAGATAGAAAGCAAAGGGTAGCAGTGAATGGGTGTTTCTCAGACTGGCTGGAGGTGACTACTGGGGTACCACAGGGCTCTGTATTGGGACCACAGCTCTTTACGATTTATGTCAATGATTTAGATGAGGGCATTGAAAACTATATCAGCAAGTTTGCTGACGATACTAAACTAGGTGGCAGTGTGACATGCGAAGAGGACGTTAGGAGAATACAGGGAGACTTGGATAGGCTGAGTGAGTGGGCAGATGTCATTCAATGTGAATAAATGTGAAGTTATCCACTTTGGAAGCAGGATCAAGAGGGCAGAGTATTGTCTGAACGGTGTAGAGTTAGGTAAGGGAGAAATGCAGAGACCTAGGAGTTCTAGTTCACCAGTCAATGAAGGTGAATGAGCAAGTGCAACAGGCAGTGAAGAGGGCAAATGGAATGTTGGCCTTTGTTACAAGGGGAATTGAATACAAGAGCAAGGATGTTCTTTTGCATTTGTACAGGGCCCTGGTGAGACCACACCTGGAATATTGTGTACAGTTTTGGTCTCCAGGTTTAAGGAAGGACATTCTGGCAATTGAGGAAGTGCAGCGTAGATTCACTAGGTTGATTCCTGGGATGGCAGGGCTGTCTTACGCAGAGAGGTTGGAGAGATTGGGCTTGTACATGCTGGAATTGAGGAGATTGAGAGGGGATCTGATTGAAACGTTTAAGATAATTAAAGGATTTGATAGGATTGAGGAAGGAGATATGTTCCAGATGTTGGGAGAGTCCAGTACCAGAGGGCATGGATTGAGAATAAGAGGTCAGTTATTTAAAACAGAGTTGAGGAAGAGCTTCTTCTCCCAGAGAGTTGTGGAGGTGTGGAATGCACTGCCTCGGAAGATGGTGGAGGCCAATTCTCTGGATGCTTTCAAGAAGGAGCTAGATAGATATCTGATGGATAGGGGAATCAAGGGATATGGGGACAAGGCAGGGACTGGGTATTGATAGTGAATGATCAGCCATGATCTCAGAATGGCAGTGCAGACTGGAGGGGCCGAATGGTCTACTTCTGCACCTATTGTCTATTGTCTAATAATCTTTCAGTACAGCACCAAATTCTCAACTTGCGTTCTTGTTTAGACCTTCCTCCAGAGGCTGTAGAAGCCAGCAGGTTTATAGCAGCTGGTACTGGAAATTTCAAGACAGACAACATGCTCTTTATTATTTCTGCAAACATCCACCTTATAACAATGGCCTTTGCTGGTGTTCAAATCCTGGTAACAGCTAGACGAATGCTAACACAGCCCAGTAAATGGGTTGCAACTGAACTGGGAATAGTTGAAAGAATAGCATGACTCCAGGCTAAATCTCCTGCTGCCAGTTTTGAGATGTTACAATGCAATGCTCTGTAAAGTTATCTGAAGGTTATTCTGTAAGGTTTCAGAGGTTAGCATTCATTTCACCTATGGCAGAGATGAAACAGGATAGAACACACTTGATGAAATAAGAGAGATGCTGGATAGAATCCTTAGAGACTTGGATGTTACCATAGTTAAGCAGCTAGCATGCTATCAATCTGCATACTGAGGCAAAGACCACAACATGCATAATTATTGCTCCTGCCCTGGCAGTTTCACATTTTTTGCACAAAGTGATCCATTGTTGATTGATTTTTATTTTATAATACTGGAGAGGTTGAGTTGAAAATTTTAATGCAGAGAAATATATTTCTTCACAAACCTTGGAATCTGATTAATATAATTATATTAATATTTATCAGCAGGACTGTACATACTGAAGTTTTCAGTGGCTAAGAGATTGTTTTCTGTTGGGTGGTGAGACTACAGCTAATCTTTTTATAGCCTCAGCATGGAGGTTTGCCATGGAATGAATCAAGGATGTAGCTTCAGTGAAGGGAATAGTCTTGAGTGAGAGCAAACTGAAAAGCCATATGGTTAATGTCTTTAACTTTCTCATATTAAATGTGCAAAGAATGATAGTGAGATAGATTTGTTTTCAATTTGTACTCTACATTGATTGCTGCTTTACCAACAATATTTTTTTCTGAATGTTGCAATAAAATAAATCTATGTACTTACACATATACATTTGCTTTTTAATAAAAGAAAACTTATTTAAATGTTTTTGAATACGTGAGAGGACCAGAGCCAGGATATTCGCATGGAAAGCAGTTTGTCATTTATGTTGCAGCTTGAACATCTTGATAGTAGTTAGTTGTAGACTCCCAGGAAATTCAACTCAATATTATAAACATGAGAGATTCTGCAGATGGTAATCAAGAGAAACACCCACAAAGTGCTGAAGGAACTCAGTAGGTCAGGCAGCATTTATGGAAAAGAATAAACAGTCAATGTTTTGGAGCAAGACCCTTCTTCAGTCTGATACATCCATCTATAAACACTGCCTGACCTGCTGAGTTCCTCCAGCATTTTGTGTGTTGTGATGAATATACTACCTCTTCTTATTACTACCATCAGAGAAGCCTAAAGATGTGCACACTCAGTGTTTTAGCTTCTTCCCCTCCACCATCAGATTTCTGAATGGTGAATGATGCAACCTATGAACAGCACCTCACATTTTTGCTCACATTTTGTATGATATCTAATATGCACACACACTCAGTGGCCACTTGTATGTTCATGGTTCTTGTATGTTCATGGTCTTCTGCTACTGTAGCCCATCCACTTCAAGGTTCAATGTGTTCTGCGTTCAGGGGTACTTTTCTGCACACCACTGTTGTAACACATGGTTATTTGAGTTACTGTCATCATCCTGTCAGCCTGAACCAGTCTGGCTATTGTCCTCTGACCTCTCTCAACAACTGAATCCCCTGACCATGTTTGCATGCTTTTATGCATTGAGTTGCTGTCACATGATTGGCTGATTAAATATTTGTATTAACAAGCAAGTATATGCAGGTATTTAGTAAAGTGGCCACTGTATATTTCTTATTATGACTTATAGTATTTTTATGTATTGCTTTGTACTGCTGCCTCAAAACAACCAATTTCAGTAGTGATATTAAACCTGATTCTGACCCTATTTCCTCATGGGCAAATGACTCATGCTGACATTGCATTTGTATGTCAAGATCAATGCAACAACACCTCTCTTTCCTCAGGAGGGCAGGAACATTTGTCATGTCCTCATTGACTCTCAGGTATTTTATCAATAGACCACAAAGAACACCCTAACTAAATGCAACATAGCTTGATATAGACATTGCTGCCCAAGACAACAATAAACTGCAGAGTTTCTGCACATCTTCTCTTGTTTGTGAAGAAACTGCATAAAGTTAGGCACATAGTACAGCATATCACAAAACAGGCCCCTTGCTGCCTCAGTAAAGCAACATAACCAAAGACTATTTCCATCCTCAACATTTTCTCTTCTCCCCTCTCCTATCAGGCAGAAGGTAGAAAAGACTTAAAGCTCAAGGACAGTTTCTATCTCACTGTTAAAAGATTATTGAACAAGCTTTTGTTTGGCAAGATGGACTGTTGACTTAACAATTTATCTCATTATGCCTTAAACCTTATTGTCTGTCCGCACTGCACTTTCCCTGTGACGGTAACACTTTATTCTCTAAACCAACCCAACCGATGCTCAATCCATTGGAACCAGCCATTGAGCAGCCTAAAGAAGAGAGCATAAAAGGATAAATTGTTTTTTTTCTCCACAATCTGAAGTAATCCCATATCAGAAAAATTGAATTAACAAAGGACAAGGAATTGATGTTTGGACCCTTACAAATAATGTGCCATTTAATTAGAGCATGATTAATTTTTACTAACTCCTGAGATCAGTCTCTCTCCATTTATCTTTATCTTTGTAATTTTAAATTGGCAAATAGTTCTAAAAGAAAAAGAAAGATACCCTAACAGTTTTGTTTAAAACTGTATGCCAATTTAAAACTACCAACTGATCTAGGATCACCTTTTGTTCTTGGGACTGAGTTCCAAATTCCAGTATGATTTGAAAATAACTTTCTTAACATTCCTAAAAGACCTGTCTCTGCATTTTTAGACTCCATGCTCTTGTCCAGGGCATCTCAACCAGCAAAGTGGCCAATCAAGTCACCAGCTATTCCAGAAGGTATGACCATGATTTACATATTCTCTCTCAATAGCACAGAAACAGGTCCTTCAGCCCATCAAAGCCATCCCAGCCATCAAGCATGCATTTCCAGGTTATCCTCCCTCAGATCTTCCCAGAATACAACACTACTTATACATTGTAAAAGAATTGACCTAACAACCCACATATCCTTGGAATATGGGAGGAAACCAGAGCCAAGGGAAATGCATGCAGTCATAATGGAAACTTTACACAACAGTATGATTAGGTTTGAACCCATGTCACTGGAGGTGTGAGGCAGAGTCTCTACTAGCCACACAACTGTACAAACATTCTGTATTATTTAGATGTAAGACCTGTTGGCAAAATCAACATATTTATCGATTATTAGTTACCCTTGAAATGAGTGCAGTCAGACACTGGCTATGGGGTGACATGTAAACATTGTGTTGAGTACCCCTGAAGGATAAAGGGATAATTTTTTTTTAATGTTCTGGAGCAGCAAATCTGAAATGAAAATGAAAAATGCTTGAAAAATGGAAAAAGAACAAGCAAATAAACATTTCTGCATTCTGGAAAAAATGAAAGCATTCTACTGTAAACAAATAAAAATCTTATCTTGAATCCAATTTTTGTGCTCTTATTTTGACAGTTGTATTTTTGTAGTGTAATTTAAATATTAACCATAGCTACCTTGTGCATTATCTACTACTATAATCTGATAGGACCCTTTGACACATTTAATGCATAATGGGTTTATTTTAAAGTATTACAAATTGTACTTTTTCACATAATAAAAATTGATAACCAAAAAAATTTTACTACAGTAGAGAAACTAAATGCACCTGCTGTTGACAAGTGAAGAAACTGCTTACACTACCTTCCTTTCTGCCCACAGATGCCTCATCCAGCAAATAAAAACTGACAGCATCTATAAAACTGGTAACATTTTCATTCAAAGATACAAAGTGCTTTCTATTTCTATTGAGCTCAAAGAAATTATATGCAGTCAACAACCCTACAGCAAAGGCATGGATATGTATTATTGAAGTATAATGTTTAATAAGAACTAGTTTAGAATAAATTTATGTGGTTTGGGCAGAATTGTCAGGACTCCTTTTAATTTAGTGAATCTATTTCTGTATAATACAAAGAGGAGCTTGAAAGGGAATGGGGAGAGGAAGGCAAGGCAATGCCTTCATCTATATCTAATAACCACAAGAGAAATCATTTTTGTTTTGACATGATTTATTTATTACATTCTACTTTCAGATTACACATCTCAGAAATCTGCATATTGCACACCTATTCAGAGTAATGGTTTGGTCAAAACTATTACCCCATAGTGATATGCTGGTTAAGAACAATGCTACTTACTCTGGATATGGAGCATACTGTGTAAAGATATGAGGAAACAGAGAAAACTAGGGAAGCTGACAGAGGATAGTATCACATGGGGATAGGAGGCTGGATCCAAGTGCAGGACACTGGCATTGAAGTACTAGGGGCAGGACAGGAATAACTAAAGGATAGAACCAGATGGGGAGAACAGGGTGTGCAAAAGAGACGGGGCATGCTAGGTAATCCTGGGGTTCAGAGAGAGTCCGTGGCTGGGCTGGATCCAGGAGTCCGTGGCTAGGCTGGAGAGCTCCCTGGGCAGCCACATAACTCCTGGGCAGGGCCGCCTCCCAGGCAGGAACACAGAGGTCCAGACAAGATGCAAAACACCTGGGCAGCTGCAGGCACAGCCCATAGGGAGCCAGGGGTAGGAAGGGGCAGAGAACTCAGGGTGGGTCACATAACTCCTGGGCAGGGCCACCTCCCAGGCAGGAACTCAGAGGCCCAGGCAAGACACAGAACACCCGGGCAGCTGCAGGCAGAACCCATCAGAAGTGAGGGGTAGGAAGGGGACAGAGTCCCTCCACCAGACAACAGCAGTCCAGCCTGCTACCCAATGGAGGCAAGGGATCAGGAGGGAACTTGGTCCAGGGTAACTCCAAGGCTGACTCACAGAACTTGAAGATGAAGCCATAGGCCCTCCAAGCAAGAACAACCCCCAACTAGTCTCAGTCCCACAGTCCCTTATATCCACCTGCCAGCTGATAGGCAACAGGTGCACCTTCTTAAGCCAAGATGATCCTATTTGGCTTAAGGGTGACAGGAGGGATGGCTGCATGGTCCAGAGTCCGGAGTCCGCGGACCGGATCAAGACCCGGAATGCGGGCTCCGGACCAGACGATAACAGATAGAGCTGATTTAATGACCAAGTCAGGTACAGAGAGAGCACATTTTTATCCTGTAGTGCACAGTCACCCATCCTGTGTTCGTTTTATCTTGTTAAATGCCAATCCCTCATTGGGTTACCACTTTGTCAAACACTCTCCACCTGCCATAGCCCTGTGGGTTTTCCATTCAACAGTCATTCTAATTCTCCTCCCCATTCCCACACTGACAGATCTGTCCTTAACCTCTTCCGCATTGGAGTTGCTAAATACAAACTAGAGGAAGAACATTTCATATTCTGCCTAGGTAACCTAAAAGCTGATGATGTAAACACTGAGTTCTCAAATAGAGTAGAATGATTCCAAAATGGTTGTTACCTAATGGGTAGGCCAGATGACTGGAGTTTCAATCCTTTCTTTTCTTTTTCAATCTTTTTATTGAGTTTCATATAAATATAAAAAAACATAACAAAATAATGAATAGGTTATGAATACAATAGACTTAAGATTACATTAATAATAGGATAATAATATCCTATTAACCATCAACAACAAAAAAGTACATTAATCAATCAAGTCTATATAATTATATATGAAAAAAAACAAAACTAATCATCCAAAGAAAAAGAAAAAAAAATTTAAAATGTGTGAAAGAAAATATATATATGAAACAAGCACTAAACTAAAACTAACATGGGCAATAATAACAGTTTATAAGTATATGATAGTGTCAAAGAACTCTGGAACTCCATACCTGAACAAGAATAAACAAAGAGAAGGTCTGGGAAAGGCCAAATTAATTCACATGAAAATGTCGGATGAACGGTCCCCAAGTTTCTTCAAATTTAATTGACGAGTCAAAAATTGTGCTCCTAATTTTTTCCAAACTCAGATAAGAAACAGTTTGAAAAAGCCACTGAGACGTGGTAGGAGGGTTTACTTCTTTCCAATTTTGTAATATAGACCTTCTGGCCATTAATGTTACAAAAGCAATCATTCGTCTGATTGAAGGAGAAAACTGATTACCATCCTCATTTGGTATACCAAAGATTGCAGTAATAAAGTTAGGTTGTAAATCAATGTTCCAAATTGAGGAAATGGTAACGAATATGTCCTTCCAATAATTATGTAAAGTAGGACATGACCAAAACATATGGGTCAGTGAAGCCACTTCTGAATGACATCTATCACATTGAGGGTTAATATGAGAATAAAATCGAGCAAGTTTATCTTTAGACATATAAGCTCTATGTACAATTTTAAATTGTATTAAAGCATGTTTAGCACATATAGAAGAAGAATTAACCATTTGTAAAATTTTTT
The DNA here is from genome assembly GCF_030144855.1 of Hypanus sabinus. Taxonomy (NCBI): domain Eukaryota; kingdom Metazoa; phylum Chordata; class Chondrichthyes; order Myliobatiformes; family Dasyatidae; genus Hypanus; species Hypanus sabinus. The sequence goes on along the minus strand of NC_082710.1, from coordinate 81,808,920 downwards.
CCCATTTATCTGTTGGTATATTGTAGCGAAGTTCTTTTTCCCATTGTTGTTTAATTCTATCAGACATTTCTGGTTGTATCTTCATAATCATGTTGTAAATAAAAGCAACTAATCCCTTCTGACAAGGATTTAAGGTAAAAATCAAATCTGAGAAATCCGTTGAAGTTGAGTTGGGAAAAGATGGTAAAACTTTATGTAAAAAATTTCTAATTTGTAAATATCTGAAGAAATTAGATTTAGGTAATTTAAATTTATTGGAAAGTTGGTCAAAAGACATCAAAGTACCTTCAAAAAAAAGGTCACGAAAACATTTTATACCTTTCCTTTTCCATATGCTAAAGGCTTGATCTGTCAAGGAAGGTTTAAAGAAAAAATTAAATAAAATAGGGCTATCAAGCACAAAGTTTTTCAAAGTAAAGAATTTCCGAAATTGAAACCAAATTCGTAATGTGTGTTTAATAACAGGATTAGATATCTGTTTATTAAATTTAACTAAATCAGCAGGAAGAGAAGAACCAAGAACAGAGAATAAAGAATATCCCTTTACTTCATTGCATTCCAAATTTACCCACTGCGGACACAATAATGAGTCCAAATCCAATTTCCAATACGTTAGATTACGAATATTATTCGCCCAATAATAAAATCTAAAATTAGGCAAAGCTAAACCACCATCTTTTTTAGATTTTTGTAATTGCCTTTTACTTAACCTAGGGTTTTTGTTTTGCCACACAAATGAGGAAATTTTTGAATCAATGTTGTCAAAAAAGGATTTAGGAATAAAAATTGGTAAGGCTTGAAATAAGTATAAAAATTTCGGTAAAATCATCATTTTAATAGCATTAATCCGACCAACTAATGATAAGAATAAGGGAGACCATCTTGTAGTAAGATGTTGTATTTGAAGAAGCATAGGTAAAAAATTCAGTCTAAATAAATCTTTATATTTCTTGGTAATTTTTATACCTAAATAGGTAAAATTATCAGTAACAACTTTAAATGGAATCCTGTCATTCAATAAAGTTTGCGCATTTAAAGGGAATAATTCACTCTTATCTAAGTTTAATTTGTAACCAGAAAAACTACCAAATTGAGCCAACAAGGATAAAATAGTGGGAATAGATCTATCAAGATCAGAAATATATAACAGCAAATCATCAGCATAGAGTGATAATTTATATAATTTCTCATTACGAGTAATACCAAAAATATTAGGAGATTCACGAATAGCAATGGCTAAAGGTTCTAACGCAATATTAAATAATAAAGGACTTAAAGGACAACCTTGTCTCGTACCACGAGATAATTGAAAAAAGGAGGATCTATAATTATTTGTAAGAATAGAAGTAACAGGTTTATAGTATATTAGTTTAATCCATGATATAAAATTAGGACTAAAATTAAAATTTCTCAAAGCATTAAATAAATATGTCCATTCAACTCTATCAAAGGCTTTTTCAGCATCTAATGAGATAACACATTCTGGGACTGTGGGTGATGAAGTATGAATTATATTAATCAATTTTCTAACATTAAAAAAAGAATACCGATTCTTAATGAAACCAGTTTGATCTTCTGAAATAATCTTTGGTAATACCTTTTCTAATCTAGTGGCTAAAATTTTTGTAAGAATCTTAGAATCTACATTTAATAGTGATATAGGGCGATAAGATGTACATAGAGTAGGATCTTTATCTTTTTTTAATTAGAGAGATAGTAGCTTCATAAAAAGACTGAGGTAATCTCTTCTTAGCAAATGCATCGTTAAAGATTTCACATAACCAAGGGGAAAGCAAAGAAGAAAAAGTTTTGAAAAATTCTACAATATAACCATCAGGGCCAGGAGCTTTCCCTGAATTCATTGATGAGACAGCCTCACCTATTTCGGCCATAGAGATAGGAGCATCAAACAAGCTACGATCTTCACCAATCAGTTTAAGAATATTCAAATTGTTAAAAAAATTATCCATCATGGACAGATCACCATCAAATTCTGATTGATATAAAGATTTATAAAAATCTTGAAAAGTATTATTGATTTCTTTATGATCAGTGGTTAAATTACCATCTTGTTTACGAATTTTAATAATTTGTCGCCTGGTCGAAATAGCTTTTAATTGATTAGCTAACAGTTTACCAGTTTGATCACTGTGAATATAGAATTGAGCTCTAGTCCTAATTAATTGATTGTCAATTGAAGAAGATAATAATAAACTATGTTCCATTTGAAGCTCAACTCTCTTCTTATAAAGTTCTATGGTAGGAGTCACGGAATAAATCTTATCAATTTCCTTAATTTTATCCACCAATAAAGCAATATCTAAATATCTTTGTTTCCTTTTACCAGCGGAATACGAAATAATTTGTCCACGGATAAAAGCCTTAAAAGAGTCCCAAAGTATTCCTCTGTCGATTTCTTCAGTATAGTTTGTTGAGAAAAACAAATCAATTTGCTGCTTTATATAGATGACAAATTCTGGGTCTTGAAGCAAAGTAGCATTAAGTCTCCAAGATCTAACATTATTGGAAAAGTCCGAAATCTTAATAGATAACTTCAAAGGTGCATGATCCGAAATAGTAATAGAATCATATTTACAATCAATAACATCCGTTAATAACCGATGATCAATAAGAAAATAGTCAATTCTAGAATAGCTATGATATACATGTGAAAAAAATGAAAATTCTTTATCTTTAGGGTTCAAAAACTGCCATATTTCAGATTCCTGAATCAACCATAAAAGAATTAATAAGTAAGGCTGATCTATTCGGAAGAGTTCAAATAGGTTTAGATCTATCCATCAAAGGATTCAAACAACAATTAAAATCTCCACCCAATATCAACATATATTCATTCAGATTAGGAAGGGAAGTAAATAAACGTTTAAAAAATTCAGGGCAGTCAAAATTTGGGGCATAAATATTAACTAGAACCACTTTCCGATTGAAAAGTGAACCAGTTATCAACAAAAATCTGCCCTGCGGATCAGAAATAATTTCGTGATGTATAAACAAAATTGAGGGGTCTATAAAAATAGACACACCCCTAATTTTAGTGGTACAATTCGAATGAAATTGTTGACCCTTCCAGAACATAAAAAAACGTTGATTATCCTCCCTCCTAATATGGGTTTCCTGTGCAAAAATAATATTAGCATTCAATCTATGGAATACCTTAAATATTTTTTTACGTTTAATCGGATGATTTAAACCATTAGTATTCCAAGAGATAAAATTAATAGATTTATCCATCATGCCAATATTAGTTGTGTATATCATAATAGGTTAAAAAGACACATAACCCATAATTTAGGAAAAAGGAAAATAGATTCAGGAGCAACCGGAGAACATGACACCTCAACAATATTAATAATTTAAAGTTGGCCCATAAACTAAAAGCAGAAAAAAACGCAAAAGCGTGAAAAAAGACCCCACCCCCTCCCCCCACCCTTCGAAGAAAAGCCAAGCGGCAAGCGCATAATCTAACACTAACCTTACCCCCATTTCAAGATGGCAGCTCCATAAAAAGTTTTTTAAAGAAAAACTATGTAACACCCATATTTAAATATAGGGTTGCGGAGTTTCAATCCAAAGACATGAATTCAAATTCGTCAATTGCAGTTCTGCTCTTTCATTTCAATTAATAGGCTAGATTAAAAAAAAACTTTGTTAATGATGATGACCACCTTAAAAATTGACCAGGTTCCCATTGAAATGCCATCTAGCACAAAAATTCCTTTCAGGGGAGCAAAGTATCTCATCAGAGTGAGGTAGTTCATCTACAAGGAGCGCTGCCAAAGAAAAGCAGCAGAACTCCACTATCTAGGTTATGCACTCTTCTCACTGTCACCATTGGGAAAGAGGTACAGGAGCCTGAGGTCCTACATCACCGGGTTTAGGAACAGTTATTATATTTCAACCATCAGGCTCCTGAACCAGCATGAATAACTTTACCAGCATGGATAACTTCACTCAGAGCAAAACTTAACTTCCATGAATTCTACAACTCGTTCTCAATTTTATTTATCTATCTATCTACTTACTGTGTTTTTTGCACTGCAGTTTCTTTACTTTTGCACATTTTGCTGTTTTTGCAAAACCTTTGCAGTTTTTTGACAGTCATTGTTGGTGTGTAGATTTTTGTTAATTCTATTGTACTTCTTTGCTCTGCTGTGAATGCCCACAAGAAAATGAATCTCAGGGTAGTACATCGTGACATGTATGTACTTCGATGATAAATTTACTTTGAAATAAAATTCCAGACCCATAGTAATGAGGCTAGCTCTGAAATGGCAAAGCAATCCACTGAAATTGCTGTCGTTTACATTAAAAAATAAAGCTGAAGAAGCCAGGGAGCAAGAACCGGCTGGAAAGTGATTCCACATAGTAAGGACACTCGGAATGTGATGCCGCAGAGAGAGGAGACACGGAAATGATTCCACAGAGTGCGGAGACTCGGAATGTGATTCCACAGAGGGAGGAGACTCGGAAATGATTCCACAGAGTGCGGAGACTCGGAATGTGATTCCACAGAGGGAGGAGACTCGGAAATGATTCCAGAGAGTGAGGAGACACGGAAATGATTCCACTGGGTGAGGAGACTCGGAAATTATTCCACAGAGTGAGGAGACTCGGAAATGATTCTACAGGGTGAGGAGACTCGGAAAATGATTCCACAGAGTGAGGAGACTCGGAAATGATTCCACAGGGTGAGGAGACTCGGAAAATGATTCCATAGGGTTGGAGACTCGGAAAATGATTCCATAGGGTTTGGAGACTCAGAAATGATTCCACAGAGTGAGGAGACTCGGAAATCATTCCACAGGGCGAGGAAAGGCAGAAATGATTCCACAGAGCGAGGAAATTCGGAAAATTATTCGACAGGGCGAGGAGACTCAGAAATCATTCCACAGGGTGAGGAGACATGGAAAGTGATTCCACAGAGTGAGGAGACATGGAAAGTTATTCCGCAAGAGTGAGGAGACACGAAAAAGATTCCACAGGGCGAGGAGACGCGGAAATGATTCGACAGGGTGAGAAGACTCGGAAATGATTCAACAGGGTGAGAAGACTCGGAAATGATTCCACAGGGTGAGGAGACTCGGAAATGATTCCACAGATTGAGGAGTCTCGGAAAATGATTCCACAGGGCGAGGAGACTCGGAAGTCATTCCGCAGGGTGAGTAGACTCGGAAAATGATTCCACAGGGTGAGGAGACATGAAAATTGATTCCACAGAGTGAGGAGACTCAGAAAGTGATTCCATAGAGTGAGGAGACCCGAAAATGATTCCACAGAATGAGGAGACAGAGAAAGTGATTCCACAGAGTGAGGAGACTCGGAAATTGATTCCACAGAGTGAGGAGACACGAAAATGATTCCACAGATTGAGGAGACATGAAAATGATTCCACAGGGTGAGGAGACTGGGAAATGATTCCACAGGGTGAGGAGACTGGGAAATGATTCCACAGACTGAGGAGACTCGGAAATGAGTCCACAGTGTGAGGAGACTCGGAAATGATTCCACAGAGTGAGGAGACTAGGAAATGATTCCACAGTTGGAGGGGACTCGGAAATGATTCCACAGGGTGAGGAGACTCGGAAAGTGATTCCACAGGGTGAGGAGACACAGAATGTGATTCCGCAGGGTGAGGAGACACGGAAAGTGATTCCACAGGGTGAGGAGACACGAAAATGATTCCACAGAGTGAGGAGACATGAAAATGATTCCACAGGTTGAGGAGACTGGGAAATGATTCCACAGGGTGAGGAGACACGAAAATGATTCCACAGAGTGAGCAGACTCGGAAAATGATTCCACAGGGTGGGGAGACTGGGAAATGATTCCACAGGGTGAGGAGACTGGGAAATGATTCCACAGACTGAGGAGACTGGGAAATGATTCCACAGAGTGAGGAGACTCAGAAATGATTCCGCAGATTGAGGAGTCTCGGAAAATGATTCCACAGGGCGAGGAGACTCGGAAGTCATTCCGCAGGGTGAGTAGACTCGGAAAATGATTCCACAGGGTGAGGAGACATGAAAATTGATTCCACAGAGTGAGGAGACTCAGAAAGTGATTCCATAGAATGAGGAGACAGAGAAAGTGATTCCACAGAGTGAGGAGACTCGGAAATTGATTCCACAGAGTGAGTAGCCACAGAATGAGGAGACTGGGAAATGATTCCACAGTGTGTGGAGACTGGGAAATGATTCCACAGGGTGGGGAGACTGGGAAATGATTCCACAAGGTGAGGAGACATGAAAATGTTTCCACAGGGTGGGGAGACTGGGAAATGATTCCACAGAGTGAGGAAGCTCGGAAATGATTCCACAGATTGAGGAGACTCAGAAATGATGCCACAGAGTGAGGAGACCCGAAAATGATTCCACAGATTGAGGAGACTCGGAAATGATGCCACAGGGTGAGGAGACTCGGAAATGCTTCCAATGACTACGGAGTCTAGGAAAGTGAATCAACAGGGTGTGTTGACCCAGAAAGTGAATCGACAGGGTGAGGAGACCCGGAAAGAGAGTCCACAGGTTTGCAGACCCAGAAGGGTTGTCCACAGCATGCAGAAACCTGGAAAGAGAGTCCACAGGGTATGGAGACTCTGAAAGTGAATTCACAACGTGAGTAGTCCCAAAATGTAAGTCCACAATATACAGAGTTCCGGAAAGTGAGTCCACAGTGTGCTGAGTTTTAGAGGATGAGTCAAATGGGTGTGGGATCATTTCAGTGCTGAAGCAAGTGAAGCAGATCCAGGAGACCACTGGCTGTTGGGCAGTAAATTGGCTGAGCCTGAAAGTTAACTTTCATAGAATTGTTATCTGCAGAAACTCCCTCCTAGACACAATGCAATTTACTGACACAAATTGTGCTCTCAGTCATGCATTAGGTTTCCCAGAGTTATAATTAAAGATAAAGTTTCCATCATTTTGAAGTTTTATCTCAATTTGATAGAATTAACTCTTCATATTTTATATTTATTTCTGAGGATCAAATAGATAAATGATAACATGTCATTTATATTTCCTAACAGTACCAACACAGAGCATATCAAAAATTTATAAATGGTTGTTTCTTCCTTCAAATTCATCTGAAGCATAAGTGGTATTTAAAATACAATATTTTTCTGTCTGAAGACTGTACAGCAGACTTTGTAAAGCAGACTGACTTCATCCTTTTATATTAAATGTGACTGTTCAGAATTTCTTTCAAGATGAAAAGCAGTATTATAATTAAATATAATTATAACAAAATGTGAGTTGCAAAAATTAAAGTAGAGGAAATGGCAGCAGGAAAAGCGGACATGGCCCACATCCAGTCGCACTGCACAATCTAATAAAACTATGGCTCATTCTCTATCTCAACTCTAATCCATACTCACCCTGATTCAATAAATGTCAATTCCCTCAGGTCCAGTAATCTACTGGGAGATCAGTACTAAAATCAGTGCTACCTTTAACTGCAAGATATCATATTTTCTATATCAGGCAACACAGGATGTGAGAGCAAATGATAAAAAAATTATATTTAATTCTTTTCTCCTCACCTGCTTCCAGTGTCCCTCTTCATCCTTCTCCTACCATGGTCCACTTTCCACTTCTTTCAGACTCCTTCTTCTTCAGAACTGGCTTTTCCACCTGTCCCTTCCCAGCTTCGCTCTTTATCCCTCTTCTTCCAGTCACCCACCTTCCCCCCTCCTGGCTTCACATATCACCTTTAACCCTGTACTTCTTCCCCTCCCCCCACCTTCTTATTCTGGCTTCTTCTCCTTCCTTTCCAGTCCTGACGAAGGGTCTTGGCCAAAACGTTGACTCTTTCTTCCTATCCCAAGACTTGCTGACTTCTTCCACCATTTTGTGTGTGTTACTCTGCGTTTACAGTAGTGGTCGCCAACCCGTTGATCGCAATCGACTGGTCGATCTTTGAGACTTTCCCAGTAGATCCCGAAAAAAAAAGAAAAATAAATACACAAATACTGTTAAGAGATTGTCTCTGGGTTGCGGGGTTTTAGTTCCGTTCTTTCTGCCCAGTGTGCATTCGTGTAGCTCCCCCATGTAGCGCTGGTCCCCAACCTGCAAGGAAGCAATATGAGTCAGCTGCACCTTCCCGCATTCCCTGTCACAGCCACTGTTGAACTTGAACCCATGTGAGGTCATTACCCAAGCACGTCAGCGATCAGTGGTTGGCCTCAGGTAACCGGCCGCTTCGTGCGGCCAGCGAGAAGTGCCGTTGCCTGGAGGGCGCTGCCTCTGAACCTGTTTAGCACACCGAATGTTCGTGGGGAACCCGGTGCTAAAATATTCGCAGACGACCTAATTCAGGCTCAGGGTTCCGTAAATAGCAGAGCAGCTACTGCGCTGTGATCTACTGAACCAAACTTTTGTCGGCCAATAGATCCTACAAGGGGGGGCGGGTGCATCCTGTCGCACTCCTCGCTCGGTTGGTCAGTCGCTCTCTCCAGACTGCAACCGCCGCGCCCCGGTACAGGAACAAACGTACCTGGCCAAGGCGGCGGGTGGGCGGGAGGCTGGAGCTTGGGCCTGGAGACTGTCTAATGAGGCAATGAAGCCCTCAAAACTGCTTTGGTACCCTGAGTCCAAGCACCCTGCACTTAAAGACAAACCCACTGAGTTTTTTTCCAGCAGAGAAAACGTGAGCAAGCGGGACAGCAGGTAAGTGCTGAGAGCCATGAAAACTAAATTGTGCAATAGACTGGACATAAGGAACCTGCTTCGAGTATCGCTGTATTCCCGTCGTGTCTAACACCCCCCCCCCCACCCCCTGTCGGCCAGTCCACAAGAATATTGTCAATATTAAACCAGTTCGCGAAGCAAAAAAAAGGATGGTGACCCCTGGTGTTCATACATTATTTCTACTTCTGGGTTGCGGGGTTTTACTTCCGGTCTTTTTTGGCCCCAGTGCGCATTCATGTGACTAATCGATTTGGAGCCAATCTTGTCTTTCACTAAGACCGAGGTAGGGGATCTTGGGCTTCAAAAAGTTGGTGACCACTAATTTACTGCACCTGCAAAATCTTCTGTGTTTATTTTCAATTTACTAATTTCTTAGAATCTGGCCAATCCTAGGCCAGCATTAGAAAATCAAACAATTGCATCTAATGATCTAGTTTTCAAATATTTGATCATTGTTTGTCATCTTTCAAAATCTGACAGATTCTGGAATTGTTTCCGCACATTGAAAATTAAGGCACTGCAGAGAAAAGCTAAGCTTTTAATACTTTGGGTATACTGTATATATATAAGTAGTTCTTCATGGATTTGCGGAGCTTGAACACAACTTCCAGAGGTGTGCAGACACACTCAATGTGGGAGGTGCATTGTGGCTTCCTCTTCATTGGTGACACAGGACACAGATTGGGTTACCGCTTTGTCAAACACCTTCACTCCATCTGTCATAGCCCTGTAGATATTCTGTTTGCAAGTCCTTTTAATTCTTCTCCCCATTCCTACATTCATAGATCTGTCCTTAGCCTACTCTTTTGTTAAGTTGAGGCTAAATGCAAGGTAGAGGAACAGAATCATAAGTTGATGGTGTGAACATTAAGTTTGCCAATTTCTGGTAATTGATTCTCATCTGCTCCTTTTCTTAATCTCTCTCCTCTCTCCCCTTCATTTGGCCCCTTTTTCACTTTTTCCTCCCTTACCATCTCCATCCGGCCATCAACCGCACACTCCTCTTATTGGTTCTACTGCCCACCTCCTTCCCTTTATTCCATCCTCTACTTTCAGCTGAAGTGATACCATCATGAAGTGATACTATCAGGCCCCCTCACTGGATCCACGTGTCATCTGCCAGCCATTGTTCCATTCTTTCCCTCACATACTGGGTATCTCCCAGGTGAAGGGTCTCGAGCCAAAATGTTGACTGTCCATTTTGCTCCATAGATGCTGCCTGACCCACAGAGTTCCTGCAGCTTTTTGGGTGTTACACTTGATGCTGTGCATGTACATGCCCTTGGGTTTATGCTCATAGATGCTCTCCACCATTTTCTATTAACTGGCTACATGCCTAGAAATGATTTAGGGAATAGGACAACCCTCATGGGGGAGGGTTTCAAAAGAGAGTGGAGTTAGGAAGTGATGCACCATCAATAACTCTGAGACGTGGGTTAAGATAGGCTTTTATTGGCTGGAAGAAAGCACAAGCAGCAAGTGACCACCACACAACATTCTGGAGACTAAGGAAGGGTCTGTGCCTCCAATCTGTGGGAGGAGCCACAGGAGCAGTCAGCAGGGGGGGCGTGTCCAGACAGGTATATGTAGTTCACCACAGGAAGGAAGGATTGAGGATTACACAACCAATATATCTAGATGTGCTTGCATTGAAATGCAGCTTTCCCAGTGACCCAGTGAGCCATGGCTAGGGTGCTTTGATCCATTATTTCTAAATAGTGACTGAATACATTCTAATCGTGTGAACTCATATTCATGATAATTATATGCACATTTGCTTTGCGTTTCTGGTTTGCAATTAAAGGTTTTGTCACACTTCACTGCACAACTGCAATGTTCCATTCACACTAATGTGCATGATTCCAGGTTCAGTTTAGAAACCAAATTTCCTCTTCCATGGGTTGTTGTTTAGACAGATGGATTGGTATCGATAAAATATTTCCCTTAAGGCTTGTGACTGATGAAGAGCATTGACTAAAACAAGCCAATTTTCAGAAATAGCTTTTCACCACAGAATTGCTTGCCTCAAATCTGTTGTCAGACAATCAACATTGAAGGCCATCCTTTAGTTAGCTAAACCTAACTTACATCACCAACAATGACAAATATAAAACATGCCCACTCTTTATGTTGGTCTGATTTGTCTAATGATTTAACTGACTAGAAGTGCAAAAGGCATGGGCTTTAATATATTAACTACACCCCTGGAATCTTTCTCACACTTTAGGTGAAAAGGGGAAGAGTCAAAATAATTATGCAAAAATCTTTACACTTAAGAATGTGCTTTAATTATTTGTTACAAGTTTCCCAAAAAGGACCTTCTCCTTTTGATAGATTAACACAACTTTCAGCTTGGACAATATTATAACAAGCCAAATGAGTCAGATTAAATAGCCTTTCTTATTTGATTGTTTCTTTGGGAGGAACTGATAACATTGGTTCACCTGAAATTCCACGTACTGCTCAGGCTGAGAATGCTCTTGATTTTTGATTGGTTGTTTGGAAATTTATGTGTGTGGTTGAATTTATTTATTTTTTTTAAACTTTTTTTATTGCATATTTAAATGATTACAAAGTATGAAAAAAACAATGTATATAACCCATACCCCCTCCCCTTAACCCCTCCCCCCTAACTACCCTATAGAAAAAAAAAGAAAGAAAGAAAGAAAGAATGCCTGGTTGTTGGAAGATCTCCACATGCTCCATGGAATTTGTAATAACTTTAATATGAATATTTATTTCTTTCCCCTAATAACCAATTGTTTCATCTTCAGAGCATCTATATATTTAATCCTGTCTTTTGTAAATAAGGGCTCCAAATTTATTGATGAGGAAGCAAGCACGTTATTAGAAAGGAGAAAGAAATTAATCATTTGGGGCTAGCACACTGAGAAGGAAGCTGTGCATTTGGACACATTTTTTAAGCTAAATGAGGTACTGTTTTTCAGTCATCTATTAATGGACAGCCCCAGTAAATAGAAAGATTTGTTACTGAATAAGTATGAATGATGTAGAATGACACAAAGTCAAGACATCAGGCAGTAGTTTTTATCTTATGAAAGACTACATCATATAGAGTTTGGCCTTCTCAGAGAGGTTTTGCCTGCCACTGGATGACTGTGGTGGATGTCCCTATGCCAAAAAACATGACTATTCTGAAATGATGTAAATGTCAGCATTTGTAATGAGCTTACCTTCTGAGCAGTTTTCTACTTATACCTTTAATGCTGCCAGTCCAGACTGGGAATTCGTGTACTTCTACCCACACTGGTGAAGTGACCCAGGAAAACAAAGTTCATAGAACCATGGAACACTACAGCACAGTACAGGCCATTCAGCCCTCCATGTTGTGCTGACCCATATAATCCTTAAAAAAAAGTACTAAACCCACACTACCCCATTTTTCTTTCATCCATGTGCCTGTCCAAGAGGCTCTTAAATACCCCTAATGTTTTAGCCTCCACCAGCATCCCTGGCAAGTCATTCCAGGCACTCACAACCCTCTGTGTAAAAAACTTACCCCTGATGTCTCCCCTAAACTTCCCTCCCTTAATTTTGTACATATGCCCTCTGGTGTTTGCTATTGGTGCCCTGGGAAACAGATACTGGCTATCCACCCTACCTATGCCTCTCATAATCTTGTAGACCTCTATCAAGTCCCCTCTCATTCTTCTATGCTCCAAAGAGAAAAGTCCCAGCTCTGCTAACCTTGCTTCATATGACTTGTTCTCCAAACCAGGCAAATCTCCTCTGTACCCTCTCCATAGCTTCATAGAAAATTTATTATCAAAGTTCATATATGTCACTGAGATTTATTGTATTTATTTATTTGTTTGTTTAATTAATTAATTTTATTTTCCAGTGGGCATACTCAGCAAATCTATAGATTAGTAACAATAATAGGATCAGTGAAAAATCAACCAGCTGTACAGTAAAGGAAATAACAATACAAATGAAAAATGCATCAGAATCAGGTTTAATATCACTGGCATATGTTGTGAAATGAATTAAATTTTCAGCAGTAGTACAATGAAACACATGATAAATAAATATAGAGAAAACTAGATTACAGCACATATGATAGTTAAGTTAAAATAAGTAATGCAAAAAAATAGAAATAAAAAGAGTAATGAGGTATTGTTCATGAGTTCAATGCCCATTTAGAAATCAGATACACCATCAGGCCCAGCTACCTTGCGAGGGTTCACCCTTTTGAAAGGCAACATGACATTGGCCTCTGAGACAGAAATCCAGAGATCACCGGGTCACTGGATGCTCCACAGATCCTCCTACCTGTAGTTTTATTCTCTCTTTCAAAGTGAGCATGGAAGGAATTGAGCTTATCTGCTAATGAAGCATCACTGCTATTCATGATGTTGGGTTTTGTCTTGTAGGAAGTAATGTCCTGCAAACCTTGCCAAAGTTGATGTCACCTTTGAACTCACTCAGAATTGTTTCTTTGCTCTTGAAATAGCCCTCTGCAAGCCATACCTGGTTTTGTTATACAAACTTTGGTTGCCAGACTTAAATGGTACAGATCTCGCCCCTAGCAGACTACAAACCTCCTGGTTTTAGTTTGGGAATGTACAACAAGTTTACGTAGGCACACACTCATCCACACATGTTTTAATGAAGTTGCTAACAACTGTGGCATACTCATCGAGATTCGAAGATGACTCCCTGAACACAGTCCAGTCCACTGATTCAAAGCAGATAATGAGCCCTTAAAGTGAGATCATTGATTTTGGGAACATTTCAGTTATGGGCCAAATGAATGTAGTTAATCCCTTTTGTTCAAGAGCCTGATGGTTGAGGGGTAGTACTGTTCCTGAACTTAGTGGTGCATGTCCTGAGGCTATTGTACCATCTACCAAATGGCAGCAGTGAGAGAAAGGCACGGCTTGGGTGATAGGGGTCTCTGATGATGAATACTGCTTTCCTGCACCATTAGCTGATTCCCACCCCCCCCCCCCAACTACCTTCCACCTTCCACCCTCCCTAGAGATGTTCTGGTGCATCTGGCTGTGTTGTGGGCTACTGATCCTGTTGCCCTGGTGTTTTTTATGGAAATGGAGAATGTGTAAGGGCAGTTTACAATTGCATTCAATGATTCTCAGGCCAGCTTGAAAAAACTCTCTAAATAAATATTGTCACTTGTAGTACCAGAGAAACCCACACACCGGACCACTATTACACCACCATCAAGAGCGCTAACCATGCTATTCCATGCCCACACTTTGGAAAGCCTGATCACCTGGCTGTACTCCTACTCCCTGAATATAGGCAGAGACTGAAGACTGCAGCACCAATAGTGAGGTCCAATAAGGTATGGACGAGGGAGGTGCAGGAGTGCTTGCAGGACTGCTTTGAATCAAAGGACTGAACTGTATAAAGGGATTCAAATTTGAGTCAGAATGAGTACGCCACAGCTGTCACTGACTTTATTAAAACCTATGTGGATGAGTGTATGCCGACAAGAATTTACTGTACATACCCAAATCAAAAGCCGTAGATGGACCAGGAGGTTGAGAGCTAGAGAGTGGCATTGAAATCTGGTGACCCAGGTTTGTACAAGAAAATCTGGTATGACTTGCAGAGGGCTATTTCAAGACTAAGGAACAATCCCCAGTGATGTTGGAGGCAACTCTGGACGCACGTCAACTCTGACAGGGCTTGCAGGACATTACTTCCTACAAAGGAAAACCCAACATCGTAAATGGAAGTGATGCTTCACCCACAGGCTTGTTCAATGTCTTATATGCTCCCTTTGAAAGGGAGAATAGAACTACAGTGATGAGGATCCCTGTGGCCCCTGGTGACCCTGTGATCTCAAAGACCGAGTAAGGCTGAGCGAACCTTGGCAAGGTGACAGGCCCCGATGCGGTCCCTGGAAAGGCTGTGAAGACCTGTGCCAACCAGCTGGCAGAGTGTTCAAAGACATCTTCAATCTCTCATTGCTACGGTTGGAAGCTCTATAAATTTGCTGATGATCCAGCCACTGTTGGCAGAATCTCAGATGGTGACAAGAGTGCACATAGGAGCGAGGTACACCAGCTAGTTGAGTGGTGCTACAGCAACAACCTTGCACTCAACATCAGTAAAAACAAAGAACTGATTGTGTACTTCAGAAAGGGTAACATGAGGAAACAGATACCAGTTCTCACTGAGGGATCAGAAGTGAAGAGAGTGAGCAATTTCAAGTTCCTGAGTGTCATTGGCACTGGGGACCCAACCTGGGCCCAACATATCAATACAGCTATAAAGAAGGCAAGACAGCAGCTATACTTCATTAGGAGTTTGAGGAAATATGATATGTCACCAAAAATTGTCACAAATGTCTAAAGATGTACCATGGAGAATATTCTAACTGGCTGCATCCCTGTCTGATATGTGAAGGCTACTGCACAGGTTCTAAATAAACTGCAGAGAGTTGTAAAATTAGTCAGCTCCATCAAGGGCACTAGCCTCCATAGAATCCAGGACAACTTCAAGGAACAATGCCTCAAAAAGGTGGCATGCATCATTAAGGGCCTGCCCTCTTCTCATTTTTACCATCAGGAAGGAGGTACAACAGCCTGATGGCACACAATTCAGGTACACCTTCTTCCCTCTGCCAATCTGATTTCTGAATGGACATTGAACCCATGAACTACTTTTTTTATTCCTTTTTTTTGCACTACTTATTTCATTTAACTAGTTAATACATATATAATTACTGCAATTCAGTTTTCTTTTTTCTCTGTATCATCAATTGAACTCGCTGCAAAGTTAACAAATTTCATGACATATGCCAGTGGTATTAAACTTGATTCTGATTCAATTAACTGGAAAATCTTAGCAATTTCTTTAATTTCATATTAAAGGAACTTTTCTGAATAGTGGTCTGCCCACAACCTAAGTTAGAGCAGGTCAGGGAACGTTCAAAGTTTCAAAGGTTTATTTTACTATCAAAGTATGCACAACTCTGATATTTGTCTGCTCCAGATAGCCATTAAATACAGAAAGACCATGGGTGCTGATGAAAGAAAAGACATCAACTCTCCCCACAGCATGAAAAAGAAACAAAACTTGCAGACCCTAAAGTCCCCCTCCTCACCCGCAGCAAAAAGCAGCCACAATAATGAACAACAACCTTCTGCATGTAATTCCCAACCCCCTCACTCACAGAAAAGAACAGCGACCCCCCCCCCCCCCCCAGATCACCACCAGCCCACATCCACAAAATAACACCGGAAAACTGAAGGAAACCAATATAAAGTACAGTCACATAAATCTTGGAATTTGGGATTTTTTTTGCTGCACATGTGGAGGACAGCTACCAACTTAGTCCTTCAGTGAAGAGTAACCTCCGACCCAGGTCCGAATGACACTGATCTGGGTGCAATTATGGTCGAATGCGCTGAATGCCGCTTTGAGATGGAGCCATTCATGATCCCGCACTTCTTCTTTAGTCTTTTCCATGAGTTAGTTTGTGTTCTTGGACTTTTTCGGCCCCCATTCTCTGATCTCAGCGAAGCAGCTCTCCGGACACAGTATATCTCTGGATCTTTCAATCGAGATTCAAACTGTATTTCACAGGCTCCAACAACTTCCATAACACAAACAAGACAAAAAGAACAAGCAGAAGGCGTAGAAAGAGTGAAATAATCGTAAAAGTTTGCTATCTGCAATATATTGCCTGTGGAATTGTTGTTTGCTAGAACCATCTTGACTGGAAGCCACTGACAGACAATAAAAAAAAAACATGGTCTTGGTAAAGAAACAAGCAGTTTATGTGGTGAGGAGATAAAGTTGCTTTGCATAGTTTTGGAGGGCCTATATAAGAAGTTTTTTCTGTTGCTGTTTAGGTTGTAACTGCATTGTTTTTTTTTGTAACTGGTGCAGTGCCTTTATTTATAGGGATGATTGCATTGAAAATCTGGTACCTCATAATGAGGATAATTAGTTATCTCATAGATCAGAATGTACAATGTGCAGAATATACTCCACCAATCTTTAGCTTCATAACCTGCCATCTCTGTCACTTATCCGTTACAAAGCGGCCAATAGGTCAACTCTGCAGAAGGGAATACTGAGAGTAATGACAGGTTACACAAAATTAACAGCAAAGAGCTACATGAAATGCAACACATGGATCAGATCAAAGCTCTGTGTAACCAAGGTTAATTAAACCCAAATGTGTAATGAGAAAGATCCACTCATGGAGGGATGAAAAAAAGGCTAATCGGATTATATAAAAAAATTACTTGTGAGAATGAGATGTCATGCCAGAGAGGAGAGGACACAAAAGTGGACTTAAAACTTTGTGACAGAAATGCAGCAAACTATAGAAATTAACAGAGGCTATAAACTGGTAAAAGTGGAAATAGTAGTTAGTATCTCTACCCTATTGACTTCAGGGTGAAACTCCTGGAGGAGAGTCGATATCGATAAAAGATTTAGTGAAGCTACAGCTATAATCAGCAACAGCTATAGTGAGATGTTATTGGCGGGGACTGGGGTCCAAGACTTCTTCTGTGTAACTGGGAATTAGTTCTGTTAAATCACACCAAGGGATTTGGTGAGTTAAAACACTCTTACTGTTCTGAGTGTATAATCTCTGTGTGAAATACGTTCAGTGGTGTTGTAACTGAGAAATGTCTGGAAATGACAATGTGATCAGTTATTTTGAAATAAAGAATAGAATGCGTATACGAACTTACAGATTATGGGTTATATGTAAAAATACATAAATTGCATACATCATGATATCACCATGTCATGTGTGTGCACCTTTTTAAACTTCATTTTAAAGTTTCTTTTCTATTAGTTTCATGTTTTGGAGTTACATAACATAATAGTGGCAATGAGGAAGTTTTAAATGGAAGTGAGACAACTACCACCTTTTGAAGCATGACAAGGCATTCACATAAAATAAAAGCACAGCAAGAAATGGCCAAGTTTAAAAAGAAGCACAGCACACATTTTTGGCAAGTGGACGGAAATAGCAAGGTTTTAAAAAATGGCAGGAAATGAACGAATTCACAGGTTCATAAACATTAAGCACCAGGTGATAATAATCATAAATAAAAAATGAGCCAAAATGGCTGGCAACATTAGAAAGACATGCATTCAATTGCATGAAAGATAACTGGATAATGTACAGTACCAGAACAAATTGAACAGTATTTTGAAGCAATGGAATAGGGAATGAGAAACAAATACCAATTTTACTGAGCGCATTGGATTTAAAGGCATTCAGGTTGCTTAGAAGTTTGACGGCTACAACTAAAACAGCTGAAATGAGCTTTGCTGATATCAAGAAAGCAATGCAGGAACATTCAGAACCGGAGCCGTTGTTGATCACAGAATGCTTTAGGTTTCATAAGCGGAAACTGAGGGGAAGTTCATTTCAGCATATGTGGCTGAACTGAAGAAGTCGTCTGAGCATTGTCAGTTCAATGATGGACTTAATTTTGCACCAAAAAATCATTTAGTTTGTGGAATCTTACAGTAAGACATTCAAAATGGTTTCTAAATGAAACAAACCTTACATTTAAAAGACCAGCTGAAATAGCTATATCAATGGAAACAGCAGACAGAAACTCAAAACTGAGTTGCAGTCAGGAATGAAAGTGAGCATAAACAAAGTTGCAATGAAGCTGGCCCAGCTAACCAAATTATGTTACCATCGTGACAGGGGCTCACATACACCAGGTTAATGCAGGTTTGAAGGTGAAATAGGACACATACAAAGTGCATGTCAGGTAGACAAAAATAAATAGATTACACATTAAGTCAAGTTGCATTTTAAAAAGGAGCACAAATCTGCATGTTGTTATTGAAAAATCTGCATAATGATGATGGTGACACAGTAGTGGATAGCCTTGAGAAAACTAACAATAGACCAGCAACACAACTTATCAGAAATGAATGGCAAATTAATTAAAATGGAATTGGACGCTGGCTCAGCTATTTCAGTTGTTCCACATAATAAGTTTGAACAGCATATCAAAGATACCAAACTAATGCCTGCAGATATCCAACTAAGAACTTATACTGGAGAAAAGATATCTCCTGTGGGAATCAAATTTGTGACAGTGAACAAACCATATTGAGCTTGTATATGGTAAAAACTTGAGAACCAGCATTGTGAGGACGTGAGTGGCTGAGGCAACTACAACATGACTGGAGATCCAGCCACCACTTTCATGCCACATCTCCTGTAATAGAGTTAACTTGAAGCGAATTAAGAATAGTACTAGATAATGTCACAGCAGTGTTCGAGGATGGCATTGGGAAACTCAAGCATATCAGGGGTAAAACAGTGATAAATGAAAATGCCACATCCAAGTTTTTCAAAGCCTGTAGGTTCCACATTCCATCTGTGATAAAGTAGCCAGTGAGCTCGAGTGTACAAGGCTGAAGGAGTTCTTTCAAAGCCCATAGTAGAGCCCATGAGCAGCGTCAGTCATCCCACTAGCCAAGAAGAATGGGTTTATCAGGATCAGTGGTAATTTTAAGGTCACCATCAACTTTGCTCTGAAAGTAGATCAATACCCTCTGCCTAGGAATGAGGATATCTTTGCAAACTTATTTGGAGGAAAACACGTCAGCAATATAGACAGATAAGGATGGAAGAAGAGACCAAAGTATTTCTCAACATAAACACTAACGAAGGGCATTATGTTTATAACAGGCCTACTTTTGTAGTAGCATCTGCACCTGCAGTCTGGCAGATAGCTAGGGACCTGGTACTGCAAGACTATCCAGGCACTCAGTATTAGCTGGTTGTTCCTAGTTGTTCCTAATAAGGATGACAAGGAACATCTCCAAAATCACAAGACAACAAAAATGTTAGAAGATTATCAGCTCAGAGTATGATGCAACAAGTGTGAATTCTTTCAACTAATCATCACTTATTGTGGTGATACATTGACACACAAGGTTTACACAAATGTGCTGAGAAAATTCAATCATTGGTAGATGCCCCAAAGACAAAGGATGTGTCACAGTTGTGGTCCTTTTTAGAATTTTTCAATTACTATAGCAGGCTCTTGCCAAACCCGGCTACTAGGCTCCAACCCTTAATCACATTACTACAGATTGGGGAGAATTGGCAACTGACAAAGCAGTGTGAGGTGACCATCCAAAACGTAAAGGAAATGGTGATGACAGATACTGTACTCACACATTCTCATCCACATCATCCAGTGACGCTTGCCATGCACTGCTCAGGATGCCAACAGATCCTGAGTCCAGAGATCTCAGAACCATTTCCAGCAGTTCCAGAGTCAACTTGTACAACCATCTCAGAGAAAGCCCCAGAAACTGAGATTGTTTCACAGCCATGTCAATTCTGTCAAGCAGAATGACCCCGCGCCCCATGCCCACCCTTGTTAGGAAAGACATAATTCCATACGAGTAAGAAATCCTCCACAGTAATTCAATCTTTAGGCCTGAATGGGGCAATTTAAAATTTACTAGGCTGTGGATGTCTATATAGTAGTTTTATTATGTAGTATACTGAATATATATAGGTATGCATACATAAGTTGAGATAAATTGGAGTTTATAGCTAAACCTGGACAAGTGCTGTGTATTTCCTATTTGAGTGATATTGCAAATATATTATTTGGGTAAACATTCTTTATTTGTTTAAATAATTAATTACTGAGCATCACGTAAAAATACGTGAATTGCATGCATCTTGATGCTACCACGTCATACATGAACGCTTTGTTTAAAGTAAAAATGAAGCTAGACATGCTATCTCTCAGCTCCCTTCTTTTCCATTCAATTAGTTTCATGTGTTGGAGTTACAAACCTGAACAATATTCTTGGTGAAATTAAAATCAATGGGCAGCAAAGAGAAAACGCCATAAATGCCTGGAGTCATTTCCTACACAAAGGAAGGTGAATGTAGCTTTGGGTAGTCAGTTATTCCTGGGTATTCACTGTGGAGCTCTACCTGCAGAAAGTCTACAAGAAGCTTTATCTGTAGTAAAGAGGCATGACAATTGGGCAGTAAGATGAACACTCAGGTCTTTACAAATACTTTTCCAACTTCATGCATCTCTACAATTCTTCCTCTAAGGTCCTCTGAAAGTTGTTTAGATTGAGGCATGGTGCACATAAACAGACCTGAGTTTGTGTGTCTTTTTTATAGTGCAGGGCACCTTAAATCTTATCTCATTGATTGGAACACCTGACTCCAAAAGGCTCCCCTGGGTCTCACATAAACTTTCCACCAAATACATGTAATATATTTAATCTTTTTTCTCAATATATAAATGAACAAGCAAAATATATTTTATGTTAATTTATTTATTTGGCTTCTCTTTATCTAGTTTTTGGACATGTGAAGATCAGATCACATTTTAGGTCATATTTATAGAAACATAGACAACCTACAGCACAATACAGGCCCTTCGGCCCACAAAGTTGTGCCAAACATGTCCCTATCTTAGAAATTACTAGGGTTACCTATAGCCATCTATTTTTCTAAGCTCCATGTACCTATCCAAAAGTCCCTTAAAAGACCGTATCGTATCCGCATCGACCACCATTGCCAGCAGCCCATTCCATGCACTTACCACTCTCTGCATAAAAAAATTACCCCTGACATCTCCTCTGTACCTACTCCCCAGCAACTTAAACCTGTGTCCTCTTCTGGCAACCATTTCAGCCCTGGGAAAAAGCCTCTGACTATCCACACGATCAGTGCCTCTCATCATCTTGTACACCTCTATCAGGTCACCTCTCATCCTCCTTCACTCCAAGGTGAAAAGGCTGAGTTCACTCAACCTAAGGTATGCTCCCCAATCCAGATACCATCCTTGTAAATCTCCTCTGCACCCTTTCTATGGCTTCCATAATCTTCCTATAGTGAGGCAACCAGAAATGAGCACAGTACTCCAAGTAGGGTCTGACCAGGGTCCTATATAGCAGCAACATTACCTCTCGGCTCCTAAATTCAATTCCATGATTAATGAAGGCCAATACACCGTACACCTTCTTAACCACAGAGTCAACTTGCACAGCTGCTTTGAGCATCCTATGGACCCCAAGATCCCTCTGATCCTCCACACTGCCAAGAGTCTTACCATTAATACTATATTCTGCCATCATATTTGACCTACCAAAATGAACCACCTCACACTTATCTGGGCTGAACTCCATCTGCCACTTCCTAGCCCAGTTTTGCATCCTATAAATGTCCCGCTGTAACCTCTGACAGCCCTCCACACTATCCACAACACCTCCAACCATTGTGTCATCAGCAAACTTACTAACCCATCCCTCCACTTCCTCATCCAGGTCACTTATAAAAATCTCGAAGAGTAAGGTTCCCAGAACAGATCCCTGAGGCACTCCACTGGTGACTGACCTCCATGCAGAATATGACCCATCTACAACCACACTTTGCCTTCTGTGGGCAAGCCAGTTCTGGATCCACGAAGCAATGTCCCCTTGGATCCCATGCCTTCTTACTTTCTCAATAAGCCTTGCATGGGCACCTTATCAAATGCTAAAATCTAAATACACTACATCTACAGCTCTACCTTCATCAATGTGTTTAGTCACATACTCAAAAAATTCAATCAAGCTCATAAGGCACGAACTGCCCTTGACAAAGCCATGCTGACTATTCCTAATCATATTATACCTCTCCAAATGTTCATAAATCCTGCCTCTCAGGATCTTCTCCATCAACTTACCAACCACTGAGGTAAAACTCAATGGTCTATAATTTGCTGGGCTATCGCTACTCCCTTTCTAGAATAAAGGAACAACATCCACAACCCTCCAATCCTCCAGAACCTCTCCCATCCCCATTGATGATACGAAGATCATTGCCAGAGACTCAGCAATCTCCTCCCTTGCCACCTACAGTAGCCTGGGTTACATCTGATCTGGTCCCGGCGACTTATCCGGCTAAGATGAGTGGGAATACAGATGATTGGGAAAGTTTTAAGGAACAGCAGATCTTAAGTAAAAAAGCAATACAGAGAGAAAAAATCAGGTATGAGCTCAGTCTAGCCAGGAATATAAAAGGGGATAGCAAAAGCTTTTTTAGCTATGTGAAGAGAAAGAAGATAGTTAAGAACAATGCTGGCCCCTTGAAGAATGAATTGGGAGAAATTGTTATGGAAAACAGGGAAATGGCAACAGAATTTAATGCGTACTTTAGATCTGTCTTCACCAGGGAGGACACAAGCAATCTCCCAGATGTATGGATGGGCCAGGGTCATAAGATATCAGAGGAATTGAGACAGATTGACATTAGGAAAGAAACTGTGATGAGTAGACTGGTAGGACTGAAGGCTAATAAATCCCCGGGTCCAGATGGTCTGCATCCGAGGGTTCTAAAAGAGGTGGCTCAGGAAATTGCAGAAGCATTGGTAATCATTTTCCAATGTTCCTTAGATTCAGGATCAGTTCCTGAAGATTGGAGAGTGGCTAATGTTATCCCACTTTTCAAGCAGGGAGGGAAGGAGAAAATGGAGAACTATCGCCCTGTTACCCTAACGACAGTCGTGGGGAAGATGCTTGAGTCCATTATTAAGGACGAAATAGTGGCACATCTTGATGGCAGAAATAGGATTAGGCCGAGCCAGCATGAATTTACCAAGGGCAAATCATGCTTGACTAATCTGTTGGAGTTTTTTGAGGGTGTAACAAGAATGTTAGACGAGGGTAAGCCAGTGGATGCTGTGTACCTAGATTTTCAGAAGGCATTCGATAAGGTGCCACATAGGAGATTGTTGAGTAAAATCAGAGCTCATGGCATTGGGGGCAGGGTTTCAACATGGATAGAAAACTGGTTGGCAGATAGAAAGCAAAGGGTAGCAGTGAATGGGTTTTTCTCGGACTGGCTGGAGGTGACTAGTGGGGTACCACAGGGCTCTGTATTGGGACCACAGCTCTTTATGATTTATGTCAACGATTTAGATGAGGGCATTGAAAACTATATCAGCAAGTTTGCTGATGATACTAAACTGGGTGGCAGTGTGACATGCGAAGAGGACGTTAGGAGAATACAGGGAGACTTGGATAGGCTGGGTGAGTGGGCAGATACTTGGCAGATGTCATTCAATGTGAATAAATGTGAAGTTATCCACTTTGGAAGCAGGAACAAGAGGGCAGAGTATTGTCTGAACGGTGTAGAGTTAGGTAAGGGAGAAATGCAAAGAGACCTAGGAGTCCTAGTTCACCAGTCAATGAAGGTGAATGAGCAGGTGCAACAGGCAGTGAAGAGGGCAAATGGAATGTTGGCCTTTATTACAAGGGGAATTGAGTACAAGAGCAAGGATGTCCTTTTGCATTTGTACAGGGCCCTGGTGAGACCACACCTGGAATATTGTGTACAGTTTTGGTCTCCAGGTTTAAGGAAGGACATTCTGGCAATTGAGGAAGTGCAGCGTAGATTCACTAGGTTGATTCCTGGGATGGCAGGGCTGTCTTACGCAGAGAGATTGGAGAGATTGGGCTTGTACATGCTGGAATTGAGGAGATTGAGAGGGGATCTGATTGAAACGTTTAAGATAATTAAAGGATTTGATAGGATTGAGGCAGGAAATATGTTTCAGATGTTGGGAGAGTCCAGTACCAGAGGGCATGGATTGAGAATAAGAGGTCAGTTATTTAAAACAGAGTTGAGGAAGATCTTCTTCTCCCAGAGAGTTGTGGAGGTGTGGAATGCACTGCCTCGGAAGACGGTGGAGGCCAATTCTCTGGATGCTTTCAAGAAGGAGCTAGATAGATATCTGATGGATAGGGGAATCAAGGGATATGGGGACAAGGCAGGGACTGGGTATTGATAGTGAATGATCAGCCATGATCTCAGAATGGCGGTGCAGACTCGAGGGGCCAAATGGTCTACTTCTGCACCTATTGTCTATTGTCTATTGATGCTTGCCAAAAGCTCCAGCACATTCTCTTTCTTAAAATCTACATGCTCATGCTTTTCAGTCTGTTGCAAGTCATCACTACAATCACCAAGATGCTTTTCCCTAGTGAATACTGAAGTAAAGTATTCATTAAGTAGCTCTGCTATTTCCTCTGGTTGTATACATACTTTCCCACTGTCACACTTGACAGGTCCTATTCTTTCATGTCTTATCCTCCTGCTCTTTACATACTTGTAGAATGTCTTGGGGTCTTCCTTAATCCTGCCCACCAAGGCCTTTTCATGGCCCCTTCTGGCTGTCCTAATTTCCTTCTTAAGCTCCTTTCTATTAGCCTCATAAACTTCCAGATCTCTAACATTATCGAGCTCTCGGAACCTTTTGTAAGCTTTTCTTTTCTTCTTGACTGGATTTACTGCAGCTTTTGTACAACATGGTTCCTGTACGCTACCATAACACCCCTGTCTCATTGGAATGTACCTATGCAGAACTCTACACAAATATCCCTTGAACATTTGCCAGATTTCTTCCATACTTTTCCATGAGAACATCTGTTTCCAATTTAGGCTTCCAATTTCCTGCCTGCTAGCTTCATAATTCCCCTTACTCCAATTTAATGTTTTTCTAACTTGTCTGTTCCTATCTCTCTCCAATGCTATTATAAAGGAGATAGAATTATGATCACTAACTGAAAAATGCTTTCCCACTGGGAGACCTGACACCTGACCAGGTTCATTTCCCAATATCAAATCAAGTACAGTCTCTCCTCTTCTTGGATTATCTACATATTGTGTCAATTAACCTTCCTGAACACACCTAACAAACTCCACCCCATTTGAACCCCTTGCTCTAGGGAGAGACCAATCGAAATTTGGGAAATTAAAATCTCCCATCACGACAATTTTGTTATTATTACACCTTTCCGTGATCTGTTTCCCTATCTGTTCCTCAATATCCCTGTTACTGTTGGGCGGCCTATAAAAATCACCCAGTAAAGTTATTGACCCCTTCCTGTTCCTATCCTCCACCTACAGAGACTCAGTAGAAAATCCCTCCATGGCGTCCACCTTTTCTGCATCAACAGTGCCACGCATCCACCTCTTTTGCCTCCATCCCTGTCCTTTCTGAAACATCTAAAACCCAGCACTTGAAGTAACCATTTCTGTCCCTGAGCCATCCAAGTCTCTGTAATGGCCACCACATCATATCTCCAAGTACTGATCCATGCTCTAAGCTCATCCATTTTGTTCACAACACTCATTGCGTTAAAACAGATGCATCTCAAACCTTTAGTGTCAGCACGTCCCTTCTCTATCACCTGCCTATCTTCCCTCTCGTACTGTCTACAAGCTTTCTCTATTTGTGAGCCAACCTCCTCTTCCCCAGTCTCTTCAGTTCAGTTCCCACCCCCCAAGAATTCGAATTTAAATTCTCCCCAGTCGCCTTAGCAAACCTCCCTGCCATGATATTGATCCCCCCTGGGATTCAAGTGCAACCCTTCCTTTTTGTACAGGACACACCTGGCCCAAAAGAGGTCCCAATGATCCAGAAATCTGAATCCCTGCCCCCGCTCCAATCCCTCAGCTAAGAATTTATCCTCTACCTCATTCTATTCCTATTGTCACTGTCGCGTGGCACAGGGAGCAATCCCGAGATTACTACCTTTGCGGTCCTGCTTCTCAACTTCCTTCCTAACTCTCTGTACTCTCTTTTCAGGACTTCCTCCCTTTTCCTACCTATGTCATTGGTACCAATATATACCATTACCTCTGGCTGTTCTCCCTCCCACTGCAAGCTATCTTGGACACAATCTGAAACATCCCGGACCCTGGCATCTGGGAGGGAAACTACCATCTGAGTATGCAGGAATAGAGAAAATTCTACAGGGTTTACAAACTATCTAGCACCACTCTAGATTGCTAAGACATGGGTTGCAAGTAGGAATGATGACCTGATCAGTTACCAGGAGTCTTGAATCTCAAAAGTATAAGCAGACTGAACATTGAGGTAGTCTTGATTACTGGGGTGTATAGAGGCTTCTAATTCGAAAATTATAATGTATCACAGTGTAATTCAAGGCTCAACACCATTCACAACCCAGTAGCCGACTTAACTGGCTCCTTTGCTTCTCCCCTAAATATTCAGGCCCTCCAACACTGGTAAATTGTGGTTTGTAGTGTGTACCAGCTGCTCAATGCAGGTTGGTTATTATCCAGGTCGTTCCTCCAGCCTGTTCCACACTTATGACCTGCGACACCAAAATGAACACAATAACAGCGTCACACACAGAATGCAGGAGTGATGCAGCAGGCCAGGCAGCATTTATGGAAAAGGAGTACAGTGAATGTTTTGGGTCGAAAACCTTCATTAGGAGGTTGAAGGGATTAAAGGTCTTAGCCCAAAACGTCCACTGTACTCTTTTCCATAGACACTGTCTGGTCTGCTGAGTTCCTCCAGCATTTTGGGTGTGTTGCTTGGGTTTCCAGCATCTGCAGATTTTCTCTTGAAAATGATAGAAGATACATGTGAGCATCACTATTTGCAGGTCCTGACCTGCAATACTGTCCATATATATTGTCATCTCTTCCATACCTCTGACCTTACTTGGAAGAATTCTACCTAAGAACATTAAATCAGGAACCATTCAGAACCCTACCTAACAACATTAAATCAGGAACCATCAGAACTCTGCCTAACAACACTAAATCAGGAACCACTAAAGTGAATCTTTAATCTTTTCCATTCTTCAAAAGGTTAAAAGGAGAAGGAAATAAAAAAAAACAAAAAGGTCATTATTAATTTTCTGTTTTCAATTTAAACCAGAAAATACTCAAGAGGTCAGACAGCATCTGTAAAAAAAAGTCATTATTTCACATCCAGCACCCTTTGCCTGAACTGGTTATGAAATTCTCATTTCCTGTCTTCATCCACAACAGAAGCCTGCTCAGAATGGGTAATTTTAACCTTGGGTGGGTGTACATTTGTTCCAGCATATTAACATTCCAAAATTTGAAAATTGCTGTTTACAAAGTTGTCAATGCCCGTGACCTCCTCACAGTTAATCTGTCAGCTGTGTTTTCAAGCCTGCCTCCACCTCTTTCCAAGGATGCTGTAAAGTAGATTGATGAGTTCCCTATCATTTAAGACAACTGGCCTTGCAACAGTCTCAGAGTGTCTCTCTTCCCCTTCAGTGGGCATCAAAACGCAACATGGGGTAGCTCTGCAAATTGTTTGCATATTTGTCTATTCTTCATTTTGCTGTGAAACCTTTTATATAATGATCTATATAACCATATAACAATTACAGCATGGAAACAGGCCATCTCAGCCCTTCTAGTCCCTGCCGAACACTTACTCTCACCTAGTCCCACTGACCTGCACTCAGCCCATAACCCTCCATTCCTTTCCTGTCTGTATACCTATCCAATTTTACTTCAAATGACAATACCGAACCTGCTTCTACCACTTCTACTGGAAGCTCGTTCCACACAGCTACCATTCTCTGAGTAAAGAAACTCCCCCTCATGTTACCCTTAAACTTTTGACCCCTAACTCACAACTCTTGTCCTCTTGTTTGAATCTCCCCTACTCTCAATGGAAAAAGCCTATCCACGTCAACTCTATCTATACCACTCATAATTTTAAATATCTCTATCAAGTCTCCCCCAACCTTCTACGCTCCAAAGAATAAAGAATAAAGAATAACTTGTTCAACCTTTCCCTGTAACTTAGGTGATGAAACCCAGGTAACATTCTAGTAAATCTTCTCTGTACTCTCTCTATTTTGTTGACATCTTTCATATAATTCGGTGACCAGAACTGTACACAATACTCCAAATTTGGCCTCGCCAATGCCTTGTACAATTTTAACATTACATCCTAACTCCTATACTCAATGCTCTGGTTTTTAAAGGCCAGCATACCAAAACTTTCTTCACCACCCTATTCACATGAGATTCCACCGTCAGGGAACTATGCACCATTATTCCTAGATCACTTTGTTCTACTGCATTTTTCAATGCCCTATCAGTTACCATGTATGTCCTATTTGGATTATTCCTACCAAAATGTAGCACCTCACACTTATCAGCATTAAACTCCATCTGCCATCTTTCAGCCTACTCTTCTAACTGGCCTAATTCTCTCTGCAAGCTTTGAAAACCTACTTCATTAGCCACAACGCCACCTATCTTAGTATCATCTGCATACTTACAAATCCAATTTACCACCCCATCATCCATATCATTAATGTATATGACAAACAACATTGGACCCAGTACAGATCCCTGAAGCACACCACTAGACACCGGCCTCCAACCTGACAAACAGTTATCCTCTCTGGCATCTCCCATCCAGCCACTGTTGAATCCATTTTACTACTTCAATATTAATACCTAACGATTGTATCTTCCTAACTAACCTTCCATGCAGAACCTTGTCAAAGGCCTTACCGAAGTCCACATAGACAACATCCACTGTTTTACCCTCGTCAACTTTCCTAGTAACCTCTTCAAAAAATTCAATAAGATTTGTCAAATATGACCTTCCATGCAAAAATCCATGCTGACTGTTCCTAATCAGACCATGTCTATACAGATAATTATATATACCATCTCTAAGAATACTTTCCATTAATTTACCCACCACTGACGTCAAACTGACAGGCCTATAATTGCTAGGTTTACTCTTAGAACCCTTTTTTAAACAATGGAACCACATGAGCAATACGCCAATCCTCCGGCACCATCCCCATTTCTAATGACATTTGAAATACTTCTGTCAGAGCCCCTGCTATTTCTACACTAACCTCCTAGGCAATATCCTGTCAGGACCCGGAGACTTATCCACTTTTATATTCCTTAAAAGCACCAGTATGAGACTTCCGGTGGCTGTAATGGAGTAGGTTGCACAAGCTACAGGCTCTGAAATTATTTCCTTACTTTGCTGTTTAAACCTGTCTCGATGAGAGCACCATGAGTAGAATGCTGTCAAAAAAAGAGACTACTTTAGAGACTTTGACTGAAATGATTCAACAAACGTCAGAGAAACTCGAAAAATTGGATAAACTGGATGACTTGGAATCCAAGTTTGATTTGTTACAGAATTCCTTCGACCTGGTTAAATCTGAACTGAAAACGCTTAATCGGAAACTTGGAAGTATACAGCAGACTGTGAATGACCACAAAATTTGTATTAAGCTACACAAAGAATCTCTGCTGGTGTTGCAGAAGGATATCGAAGGTTTCAAGAGAATTTCTAAGGAACAACTTAAAAAATACGATGCGTTACTGAAGAAACTTACAGATTTGGAGACCAGGAACCGAAGGTGCAATATCAGAATTCTCGGATTTCCTGAAAAACTGGAGGGTAATCAACCTATCGATTTTTGTGCTCAAATGCTGAAATATTTATTCCCTTATATATTATTGGAACTACCAAAATTTGAGCGCGTTCACTGAGTTACCCCGCCTAATTGGGATCCTGCTAAACCTCGCTCTATTATCATTCGCTTTTATGATTATCAGATTAAAGAACAGATCCTTCATGAATCAAGGAAGAAACATATATTACAATTTTGTGATCAACAGTTTCGGATCATTCAAGATTATCCACTGGAAGTTCTAAGAGCTAGACAGGCTTTTACAGAGGTCATGTCTGATCTTTTTAAGCTTGGCTGTCGCCTTTCTCTCAGAGATCTGTGTAAACTCAAGGTTACTACTTCTGATAATAAGGTTTCTTGGTTTACGAAGCCTGAAGAAGCTAAGAAACTTTTACAAAGTCTCTATCCTTAAATTCAACTTTGAGTTGTTTTATGTTAAATGTTTTAATTTCAGGTGTTCAATCAAGTAATTGGTGTTTTGTTGATAACAAGGTTTCTTGGTTTTACGAAGTCTTAATCATTTGTTTGACTAAGTAACTGGCGCCTTGCAAAATATGCAGGCAGACAGCATCCATTTTCTCTTTTGCTGCTTTTCACAGCTCTTTTTAAACAATACATTATATTCTCTCAGTGTTATGTAGGAAGCTATCTAAACCGCTTCCCTTTTTAATTATCTTCTATTTGTTTCTTTACTCTTTTTTTGCACCTGCAAGTATATGTTGTTTTACTTATTGATTTTCCATATTTGATTTTCCTTATCTATCTTTCCTTTTTTACCGAGACTAATACTTATATTTTCCCATGGCTTTTTTAAATCGTAATTAGCAAACTTATTTACTTTGATTTTTTTTGGTATCTATATATTTATAATCGTTTATTCAGTGCAGCTATACATATATATTTTCTGGAGCCACCAGAGATTTGGGTTGGGAACATTAGAATTAGTCTTCAGCCTTTCTTGGCTGATTTCTCTCTTTGGGGGGAGGGAGAGGGGAAATGGGTTCTTCGATAAAGCTGATTGGATGCTTTTACTGTTTTACTTATTCACTATCTAAATGTCTGTGATTACCTTTTATACATTACTAAAGGATACTTGATGGATTCTTTTATTAATATACTCAGTTTTAATGTGAAAAGTCTAAATAACCCTGTTAAATGAAATAAGATTTTCTCTTATATCTGGAAACTTAAAACTCATATAATCTTTCTCCAAGAAACCTATATTTGTAAAGATGATATTTCACGTTCTTTCAAAGGATGAAAGGGTATACATTTTCACTCACCCTCTCAATCTAGATCGAGAGGTGCCACTATCCTGTTTGATCAGAATTTATCCTTTATTCAACATAATGTAATTTCTGATACAAATGGGTGCTTTGTTATTGTTTCAGATAGTCTTGGGAATAAACTAATGGTCTTTGCAAATGTATACACTCCAAATACAGATGACTCCTTGTTCTTTGAACGTCTTTTCTCTTTTCTGTCTGATTTGAATCGGTATTCCTTAGTGATGGGTGGAGATTTTAATTTTTGGCTTGACCCTATATTAGACTGCTCTTCAAGGAAAACCCCTGTCACTAATAAATCAGTCTTACTTTTTAAATCTTTTTTATCTCAATGTGGTATTCTTGACGTGTGACATTTTTTACACCCCCAAGAAAAAAGAATATTCATATTTCTCTCAGGTTCATCATATGTACTCTCGGATTGATTACTTTTTTAGAGATAGAAACTTGTTTCCACTGGTACGATCCTGTGATTATAAGGAGATTGCTTTGTCTGATCATGCACCTGTGCTTCTGGCTTTAAGATTACCTGTTTACTCTGTACCAAATAGAAGTTGGCGTTTTAACTTATCTTTGTTATCTGATAAAAATTTTCTAAGGTTTTTGGAAAACCATATTACTTTTCTCTTTAAGGAAAATTTTAAAGGAGATACTGCTGGTAATATAGTCTGGGATACTTTTAAAGCATATAGTCGTGGAGAAATTATCTCTTACTCTACTTATATAAAGAAAAAAGCTGACAAAGAAAGTTCTGACCTAGCAGCGATATTGAAAGATCTTGATCGAAAGTATGCCCTATCTCTAGATCCAAGTATATATAATAAGCATATTGAAATCCAATCCAAATATAATCTTCTGCTGATTTACCCAATTGAACGACAGCTGTTGAGAGATAAAACTCAATTTTACATTCACGGGGATAGAACTGGTAGTTTATTAGCCAATCGCTTAAAATCTTTTACAGTTAATCGTCAAATCACAGAAATTTTTAAAGATAATGGAACTAAGACATCCAACCATTCTGAAATTAACAACATATTTAAAGACTTTTACCTTAAGTTGTATCAGTCTGACTCTTCTTCAGATGATACCTATATGAATGATTTTTTCAGTAATATCAACATTCCTATACTGACTGCTGATAGTCTAACACAGTTAGATCAGCCTATTTCCAATGAAGAAGTGGCTGAGGCTATACATGCTTTACATTCTAGTAAGACCCGAGGACCTGATGGCTTTCCTGGGGAGTTTTATAAAACT